>NW_018164644.1:277894-283709 GCF_001263595.1 Phalaenopsis equestris | reverse complement strand
TGTATATATATATTAAAAAGCCCAAGGGCAAATATATTAAAAAAGAAATGTACAAATAAGTAGGATGTGAGGGCCCACATTGGAACCCAAAGCACCCGGTATACAACACAGACTAATGTCCCAAAAAAGTACATGTATACCCAAAAAACAAATTAAAACAGAGACAAGTAAACTTTACTCTAAAAGTCTCCAAACACTCGAGAGTCTAACATAAAAGAGCCTGAGAAACGACCCAATGTATCCTTACCTGTTACCTCTGGTTTTAGATAAGGAGCCAACTAACAAATGATTAAGTCTACTGCTATTACCTAAGATAACCAATGTATCATCCATTAAATTACTGAGTTCCAGTAGGCCTCTATTCTTTGTCTTCTTCCTGTATGTGTAAACTTTCATTCCTCATCCGAAGACTGACTCATTTGATTAGTGTCATGGTCCAAAGATTGTCGGGCATGTATAGGCTGTTGCACATCATGCGGCCCTTGTGCCTGAATGACAGTAACAACTTGCTCAATCTGATGAGGTGACGTGGCCACAGTAGAGAGCTCACGTATGGTAGAACATTGAAGTTGTAGCTGGGGCACACCTAGGGCTGGACACTCCATCACGAGATTGCTAACCATTACATCCATGATAGGTTCTAGAGTAGGTGAAGTATGTCAAGTCTCCTCTGCCACCATCGACAAAGGTTCTACAAGAAGAATCAGAGGGCCTACATCTTGAGCATTATGTGGAGGCAGGGTAGTTGAAAGATTGCCCACGGGGGTAGTGAAACCTTCAACAACGTCGACTCGTGAACTAGATGGTGCTGTTACCACATTGTGAGTGGGGTCAGAGGTATTCTTGTGATGAACAAAAGGATTAGGAGGAGGGGGGTATCGGTCGTTTATTTTGAAAATCATTTAAATTTAATATATATATATATATATATATATGGTTAAAATTTCAGAAAATAATATTTTAATATTGAAAAGTGAGACCGCATGGACCTCAGATATTTGACAGTTTAGATGGTTGAGCGCGATATCACAAGTAATATACTATCCCGAAGGATATACATACAACTTGTTGGTAGGCTTAACCACCTAAACTAAAAGATTTGTGACTTCCGTTCGGTCTACGAAACCTTTTTTATAAGCCTACAAATTTCCCTATTTAGTACGAGAGATTAAATAGGGTTTATATTAAGCTGAGTTCTTAAGTCATTTTTAGAGTCAAGCCCCTATAGTTAATTACATCTTAAATGACCGAAATCACTTAAGAAGACTCGATTAAGATCACTAGTTCCGTTTTCAAGATTTTAAAGTTTACGTTTCCAAGGTTAAATATGAAGAAATCAAATGGGAAGGACTCAAAATAGGAACAATTATTTTTAAGAGTTAATGAAGTGAAAGGTAGGGGATGTCACAGATCCGGAGGGAACCCCGGTGACTTTCCAACTATCCTATGATTGAACCTTAACTCTGAAGAGACATCCTACACCTCGTTGTCGTGGTCTCGATCGCCGCTCTTCGTCCGCTTGCTTCTACGTTCCACTTCTTGGAAAAAAACTACTCTAAGCTCCTTAACATATCTATTATAGGCTCGTGGTTGCGGTGTGTATAAACATACAATTATTGGGTCAGTGGCTCGCTATAGGGTACCTCATAAATTGGGTGTCCTACTGTCCTCTATCCTAAAAGGTCCCTGCAAGTTTGTAGAAGCAACATGAATAATAAAAAGGAAAACATGTTACGAAGCGCAGTAAACAATAATCATTAACGTCACAAGCATGAATTGTATATATATGCAGTAGAGTGTGCAGTAAATAAAGTGAAACGTTGTAAATATAAAACAAACTTGTATACCTGACAAGCCTGTTGTTTCTGTAAATGGGATCGATATCGCAGTTACAAGTGAATGAGTATAATGAAAAGAATTTAAAAATTGTGTAAGCATGGATTTATATAAACAAGAATAAATAGCGAACATTATCTGAAAAACTCAAGAAAAGCGCCAAATGATCCACAGTAACTCGAAGAAAGCATCGAAAACACGAGAAAAATTCCGAGGAAATTACGAATGATCTACAAAGATCCAAATAAAACCGTAGGAAATACACGAAAAATCCGAGGAAAGAAAAAAAATCATAAGCATTCGGGTAAGGTTAGGCTCAGATTTATGTTTTTTTGAGGGACTCCGAATGCAATTATCGGTCACCCGTATGTATATAGCCCGACATTCAATTAGAAATGTTTCCTACAATACCAACTTATGAGGGTACTCCTTAGCCCAGTACCGGCGATTGACAAGTGGACAGTCGAATTATATTACTTAAAATTTATATTTTGGCAAATTTATATTTTGGCATTTATATTTTGGCATGCATATAGGTTCCATGCATATAAGAGAAAGTAATATTTTTTTTAGTCAATACTTTTGTAAATAGCGTATCTGTTCTTATCATTTTTACAAAATAATATGATTGTTCACAAGTTGATTGCACCGCCAAACTTGAACCGCCAACAACCTAAGAAGGCGAGGGTGCCCTGCTAGTCTGGTGTCAGTGAATAATATTGCCATCCTATGTTTCTCCGGGTCCCGGGGACAGGTGAGAAGCCACATTTCAGAGGTAATATCACATATATATTGGATAATTCATGAAAGAGATGAAATGTAGCGAGGTAATTTACCCTTCCCATTGCGTTGTGTTCCACAGAACACAACTCTGCTCCGTCATTCGCAAAACTAAAGTTTTGAGGACAAGATTTTATGAAACACACCAATAAGCAGGCTCTTAAACAGACTTTAATTACTTTTCAAAACGATAAGCGACCGAAAAGCCGCTTATACATGCTCTTTTAGTTTATTTGTGTTTACATTGCATGCGTATTTCAAATTAAAAAAAAATATATAGTTGTATTTGTATATATACATGAAACACACATATAGAATTTTATTTATATATTTATTGAGTCAATTTGGTGATGTCAGAGTTCAACCAAAGAATAATAGGAAAACTCAATATTATTGCTTACTTCAATTAGTGAATTATAACAAATAAATGGAAATATAAAATAATAACAAACACGACACAAGAAATTTGAAATTTCAACAAATGACAACGCAAATTCAATTAGGGTGAATCTCGGGGTGCTGGTGGTGTTCGACAAGGGTTTGGAGGTAGCGAGATAGTGAAAATGATGGTTTGCAAGCAGAAAACAACAAGGAAATGGTTTCCCATGTTCGTGACAGCAAGCACACAGCAGATATCAACATAGAATGGTTGTCTGGGATGATGGCAGCAAAGGGGATGCTTGGAAGGCAGCAACAATGAAAATGAGGGGATGCTTGGAAAGCAGCAACAATGAAAATGGTGGGCTGGAATGGCAATGACAGCCAGGATGGAGGGCTGTTTAGGGGTGCTGGCAGCATGGAGAAGGGGGAAATGAGGTTTGTGGTAGACAGTTCCAAGTCAGAATGGAGGAGTGCGGGGTTTGGAATGCCGCACCAACGTGGATTGCAGAAAAAACAGTCAAGGAGGGCTGTTTTCGGGCAGCTGCAGCGAAGTGTGAGGGATGCAAAAGGGTTGAGGAAGGCTAAAGCATCACCGTGTGAGTGAGATTCAACCAGCGCACTACTGACTCTTGGATATAGCGCTATAAGGGAAATTCTGTGATACTGACTGCTGTCCTGAGTAGAAACATGAAAAACTCCCCATTCTAACCCTAATGCAACACATATATAGGAAATGACTAGAATGGACGGAAAGGAAAGGACGAAACTTGCTTAATAAATAAATGTAAGAAACTAAAAGGAAAGTAAAATAGGGATCACGTTCAGTTTATCTCCCGTGATTGTGAATCCAACTTGCAATCAATCCATTCTCTGGTACTGTAGCTGAAATCGTGGAATAACCCACATACGGGACCCGTGCGGGAAGCTTCCGCGTCATTTTGTGTTGAATGAAATTAATTGATTTTGCGACGAATAAATTTACTTTTTGAGCCGATAATCCTTAAATTAGAGTAAGTTAATTGCATCAATTAAAAGTGAGAGTATTTTTAGTTTCAAATATAATTCCTAGCTCTATTATTCGCTCACTTCTCTCTTTTCAAACTTACATTTATATTTCTACCCTTGCAATGAACATGATAATTTTTAAGGCAATGCTTATAGTTGCAACTGGTTCAATAACTTCTTAAATGCTCAAACAAACCTTTTAAGTGAAATCACCTGTGTGCTTGAATATGTTTGAAATGACGGGATGGTTGGATAAATCCTTCTACTAATATATAATGGTTCTTTTTTTTTTGTCTTTCTATTTTGTTGGGTGATGTTTGCAAATATGGAGGTAGAATTCCTTTTTTTATCTGTTTCATATATTTTTATCCTTACTATTTCTGCCAGCAAAATATTAATTAATAATATGCATGGTTTGTTGATGAAAAGGATTGCACATAGCTTTCTTATTATGTATGCTGGTTCTTTTTCTATATGCTCTTCCTGGAAAGCTAAACCTTTACACTTTTTGATGTTTTTTTGTGTGCAACTATTTTTGTGATTGTTATTATGTCTTTCTCCAGCGTTCCTTTTCATGACATTCAGCTAATTTACAGGGATTTTTAGACTTTGTAACCATGCATGGAGGGATGAATAATGTATGTTCTATCGATTGTCAGATGGCTGCTTTATTATCACCCGAGTCAGATGTTTCTCAAGCTTTAAGCATAGACGAACGTGAAGAAATCTCAAAATTATATCTAAAGGTCTGATACATCTGGAACAAATGAAACATTAAAACCTATCACTAGCTATTTTAGATTTTCTTATATAAATTTTCTATGAGAATATGATGCAGCTAGTCACACTTTTATTTATTTCATCTTTTTTATCATTTGCTTAGCTATTTGCAGTTATTCTTTTTCTTACCCTTTCTGTTATTGGGAGAATTACGTATTAGGTACACTGAGTATCTCGGCATTTTAAAATGCACCAAGATTATTTATAGAATCGAAATGTGAATGCTATTTTTTGTTTTTCCCTAGGTTATCTTGTATTTCGTTTCAGGCTTTAATGCTATATTAGTATCAAAGAATTGGTCCATGAGGCAAGTCCCCGGCTAGCGACAACATTTACTGCTAGTAAACAATACATGAAACTCAGTCCATGCTAGATTGTAAGATGGCTCTCCAATCCAAGGTCATTACTTTCAAGGCCATAAAAGACTTTTATTCTATTGCCTAGTCTTTTGAAAGTAATGCAATTTGTGTCAGGAGGGAGCTTATTATTTTTTCAAATTTAAGATGGGTATTTATTTTCTTTCAAGAGAGTGTGTTCGATGATTTTCCATCTGAATGTTATGGAGGAGGGCTGGCCAGATATTTTGCACATGCTAAAACTATCACCTTAGTGCAAGATGAGGTTCATTGTCCTTCAATTCAGTTGGATGAAATTAGAATTCCGAACATCAGATTATGCATTTCTTCACTGGTTCCTGAGTCACGCTGTATTGGTGTATGGATTTTGTAGTCGGAATTCCAAACACATAGATTTATGTCAGTCATGATAGTTGTATATTGTTTGTTCAAAATAACATATTTTATCTCTTATCACAAAACACAAGATACCTGTCATATTGCTGATCTTACTTTGATGGAATTATATGTTTATATGGTATTTTTAAAACCATAGCATTTGATTGTGATGTGCGATTTCATATATACATACATACATACGTATATATATATATGTATATATATATATATATATAGGAAAGAGCAGCACGTGGCTCACGTGTTAATATAAAAAGAAAGTACAAAAGAGAGGGAGGGAA
>NW_018164644.1:267545-277271 GCF_001263595.1 Phalaenopsis equestris | reverse complement strand
ACATCCTGCTGAAATTCATGCTCCAATAAATATGCCTATCATTCTACCCAAAGTTACTCTAATGTGTGAGCTGAAATCATATAACGAAGAAGACAATGTGAAGGAAAGTCAGAAATCTATAGCAGCTGAGGCAATTCATATTCTTGAACCTTCATTTCCTGGTGAGACTGAGATAGATATTACAAACAAGGTTGATAATGTATTTAAAAATGTAGCACAAATTCCAGACGCTTTATCAGAATACACTGAAACTGAAATGCCTGTTCAAAACTACATGCATACACTTTCTCTTGGGAATCCAGAACCTCCTGCTATTGATAGCCTCTCAATAAGCTCTAAAGATTATGTACCTCGGCAAACCAATGCAGTTACTTCCCAAGACAATAATGCTCCTCAGGAGGCAACATCTAAGGAGTTAGGAAAGAAATTTTTTGGCGATGGCGACAATGGCAAACTGTCTGTAATACATTCATCTGCTGAGAAAGATTTGAAATCTTGTTCTGATTCTCAGGCAAAACTTCAAGAGGATAGCAGTCATTTACATCCAGCTAGGCCAATAATTAAAGCTGACGCACAGTTTAATTTACAAGAAAAGGTAAATACAAGTAAGGCTTTACCTGCTAGTCCTGAATATCCACCAACTGTTTCCAGTGGAGGACAGTGGGCTCAGTCTTTTTATGGTGTACAAGGTACCGCTGATCAAAGTTCTATGCTTCATGGTAATATTCAATTTTCAAACCCTCGACAATGGCAGGCTCATGGACAGATGCAATATCCGTCAGGTGGAAGTAGCCAAGGGGCGTATTTAACTCAGAGCTATATATCTCAGACTCCATATTTACCAAACTCACAAGATGCACAGACTAGCCATTCCCAACTTCAGTATCACCTAGCTGCTTCTCAAGCTTACACAAATCCAGGCCTCTCTTTTCCTGGACAGCATATGCAGCAATTGGCCCCTGCACGTCCACCAGATCAGCAAGTCCAACATGCTTCTTCTCAAAATCAAATTCTAGCATATCAAAATGTGCTGCAAAGTAATGACCAGTATGGTTATCACCAAAGTTATCAAGGATTTTCACCACATATTTGGCAGTATTATCAGAACTTATATTACCTCCAGCAGGAACAGCTGCAACATAGGCAGCACGACCAACAAATGAACAGTTCTTGTAAGCAGCAATTAACTGATCCCTCCGAGGGAAGAAGCACTCAGCAAGAGTTGCTTGAGAACCAGGAAGAGGTACAAGCAGATACCCAAAAACACCATAGAAATATTGATGAAAAGAATACCACAAGGGAGCAAGAAAACCAGCAAGAGAAGCAAGAAGAATCAACCCAACCTAACCAGCAGAGTAGGCAGGTGATGAGTTCTGAACAATCCCAACACTTATATCTTCGACAGCAACAACAATATTACTTTCAGCAGCAGCAGCACTACGAAATGTACCTGCAACAGCAGCATCTACTACAGCAGCAACAACAACATCAGCTCTTACTTTTTCAACAGCAACAACTCCAGGTTCAGCATCAGCATCAACCGAAGCAAATTCAACAGCAGCAGCAATCAATGCATCTGCAACAGCAGCACCAATCACTTTTGCAGCCGCAAGACAATCAGCTACAGTGGCAAAAGAATGCATCGGAACTGAAGGCTATAGAAAGCAATGCGTATGCCCAGGTACTTTGTTTTTTTTCCTCAAGTGGAAATGGCATAGTGAATGTATTTTGATTGTTTAATAGCTTTTCTAATGTTGTTTACGATTTTTCTTAATTTAAGGAATAATTTTCTAGCGAAACCAAATAAAATACATGTACTGTAAAAAACTGGCCCACTTAGTTGCAGTGTATTTTCTTTTATTTCGATTGAAGTTTTGGCACGCCAATTATAACATTTTGATTAAAGAAGTAGATTAGGCATGACTTGTCAGTTATATGTCATGGCATTTATATGGTGCACGTAGGACTGTTTTGTTAGTTATCTTAACTGTTAAATGTTGAAGTTTTCAGATGTAACGCGTTACAATCCGGAGGAAATGAATTAAGTTTTTAAGAGGAGATGAGAGAGAGAATTGTGTGAGTACCTTAGTTTTGAATAAAGTTGAAGAGGACGAACTCTAGGGAGGAAGGCAAAGATGTCAACAACAGGATTGTCCGTGCAACTCGTGAGCTCGAGCAGCAAGCGCAGGCAGCTGAGTTCCTGAATGATGATCGAGTGAGCGCTCTTCCACTCGAATGGTTTAGAATCAGCGATGAACAAAGGCAAATCACGAGCGAGTGAAGGAGAAAGAAGCAGACGGGATTGTGTGTTTGGTTGAAGGCAGCACGCGAAAGGATTGATGACCACATGCGTTTGTGGTTTCACACGATCAGGAAAGAAGCAGATGAAGACAATTTTCTCAAGTTGGCGCTTGCGAAGGCAACGAAGCTCAAAAGTGCATGCATGCTGCTTGTCGACAAGACGGGATCTAGTAGCGATCTTCAGTACAAAAGACAAAATGAATGTGAGCTGGGGCTTGAGTCAATCACGAGTTTGTGTTCAAACGTGATCATGCACGTGTTGATCATGAGATGAAGTTAGCTATGTAGACACATGAATTCTTTCTTTAAGGTATACTTCAGATGTCAATAATGCTTCTTTTTAGAAATATAGATTTCTCTGTAATGGTAGATTTAATTTGAAATAGATATTTTAATAAGTGTTAACATTAGAAAAATTAGTGCTAAGAATAGAATTTAAAAGATTATGAGGGTTGATTAATAAATTATTAATTTGAAGTATAGTATTCTTTTTTTCTTATGTTTGTTTGTAATTTTAAAATTTAAAGTTTCTAATGTTCATTTAAATAAAACAATAAATAAATCATATACTTCACTTAATTAAATGAAAGAAAATAGAATCACATTAATAAACTCATTACCATTTATATAGTTTAGTAAAATAATTTTCAGGAATCACATAAATTTTAAGTTGAACTTTATAGAACTATTTCTTGAATTAATAAATCAAAATAATTCTAGAAATACTAAAGCATTATAATTAAAATGTCATAACAAATATATATTAATAGGGATGTTAGGACTTGTGTATTGCTTAGAATGTGTTAATGTAAAGAATTAAATGTTAAATAAAATTAATTACTATAAGTATTTTCTTTTGGTTTTAAATTAAAGAAGACAAAGTTAGAATAAAAGTCAAGAAGGAAGTCATATGATATCGTGGCGAGTACTCTTATCTCTAAATTGTAGTAGTATTATTAAATTCTTTTAAAAAAAATGCATGAATAATTCCTGATATTGGGTTTATGCAAGTGTAAGTATTTATTTTGATTCATTTATTTTTTAAATCGTATTGGTCATATAAAAGTTTTGATAGGTTTTGTTATTAGAAAAGCTTCTCCATTCGAGCCATAGTAGAGGCAATAGACGCATGGGAAGATTAGAGGGAGAATCACTATAGTGGGTGTTTGAAGCGAAGAAGAAAGAGAGGAGTCAAAGGGGCGACCTAAGGCTCATTGAAAGAGTCGTGCTGTATGAGAGAAGGAATAGGAAGATTTACCTGTGAGGGACGATGCTAAGGGAGGAGAAACTGCAAACAAACAAAGGGGGAAGACGACATACGATTCTTGGTGCATGGATTTTAATAAAAACAAAGTAGATGGGCTCAACTGGACTTGCACTCGTATCGAATGAGCGAGGTGCTCAATTGGTGATTCCAGGGTTGTAGACTGTCGAACTTCTAATTTATTGAAATTTTTTATTTCTTCTCAATCATTTTGCATCAGTAGTTATTGATACTTGTACAAGTTTTATTCTGATTTATATCATATTATCATGAATATCATGTTTGTTGCTACTTACTATCATATATTAATTTATATATATATATATATTTATATATATAAAATTAGTATTGAAGCTTGTATGAGTGGGGAGCTTAAGGGTTGAGGAAGAGCTTGAAGTTTTGAGGAGCTGAAGAGTTCTGCTGTTAACCACCGCCAACCGCCGTCGACCACTACTTGTCGACTGCCACCGATCACTATCGGTCGCCGTCCGTTACTTGCAACAAGTTCATCCGCGCTTCATCGTAATTCAAAAGACTTTGTAACCCTTTTTCGAATATGAGACAAAGAGGTCTCTGTAATAATCAACTTATAGTGGATCTTTACAACTAGGTAGACCTCGTGGTTTTTTCTCTTTACAGGTTTTCCACGTAAAAATTTTTGGTGTCACTATTAATTATTTTCTCTCTTCTGAGTGTGTGTTGAATATTCGTACCACACTAAGATAATGTATCACTCTACTGTCGTGAATTTTCTAACACGCTTTAGTTTGGCGACGTTTGTGGGAATAGAGCATTCCAACCACTAAAATATTTGCATGAATTGTTGCATAGCCACCAGGCGCAACAATGGAGCATCCCACTTCAGCACCTATCATTCTAGAAGATAGTCACGAAGCCAAGGGCATCAAGCTGTTGACCTCAATTTTCGTGAGGTCTAGTATTGTAGTCACGAAGCCAAGGGCATCAAGCCTCTGCATCCTTCTACTCTGGAAGGCATTACCCCGCCGACGAAGGTGTCTTGGGTTCTTTTAAGCGCCGACACAAGCCTCTGCATCCTTCTACTCCGGAAGGCATTACCCCGCCGACGAAGGTGTCTTGGGTCTTCTTAGGGTAGATCGAGTACGTGGGATGGATGAGTCTCAACACGAGATCATTCATCTCCTATGCGGGGAGCGATAACCGTAACCCAATGGAGCTTATCACCATTTCAACATTCAACAAGAAATACCCCACTCACTGGGTTCTCTCCTAATGATGAAACCATTTCGCTGTCGAGACAGGGCGCCAATCTTCTTGACATTACAAGTTCCACTCATCCATCTCATATAGCTCACCTGGCATTGCCCCGTCTTACTATCACTCTTCCTGATATCATCTGTGATGAGCTACGACGCCTGGTTCGGGAAGAATTCTCTCTGGATAAAAGGGATCGCTTTCCCGCTTGCCGCAACTTCCAAATCATCACCTTCCTACAACGCCCTAGCCCAACAGACTTCAAACTCCCAAACATTGATGCCTATGAAGGGGTAACTGACCCATACAACATCGTCGACCATTATCGAACAATTATGCACATTCACCGTGCTTCTGATGTGCTTTTCTATCAAGTGTTCCCTGTGACTCTCAAGGGTCAAGTTTGCACATGATTTTACTTCCTCCGCGGGGTGGGGGGCACCATCAGCACCTTCAATGAGTTTGTCATATTATTAATACTAAATAGAAGGATCATCAAAGATTCATCTCATTTATTTGAAGTCCGTCATAATGAGGGGGAAACCCTCAAAGAATACTTCCCCAGGTTCTTCACTGAAGCTCGCTAGATTCCGGGAGTGGATCTAGAGTTATCGAGAGGAGTCTTTCATGGAGGGCTCCACCTAGGACATTTTTTACTCATCATTGATGCAGAAGGCGGTTCGCTCTTACACCAATCTTTTCCATTTCGTCGAAGCTCAAATCTCGGCAAATGAGGTCATTAGTGCATACAAGGAACAATTCGAGCAATTGAGGGGCAAGCACAAGAATTACGTTGGGGATACCGATCAAATCTCACAGCAAAAAAGTTCGGAACGCAGGGGAATCTCTATGGGTCGTCCAATCAGAGTGGTTCAAATTTCATTATTAATTACAACGATAACTCTATAAATAGAGCCCCAACCCTCTCATGAGGAGAGAGAGAGTTTGAAGCTTGGAGGAGGGGGTGGGAGCTTGAGACTTGAGGAAAAACTTGAAGTTTTGAGGAGTTGAAGTCCAACATCACTTCTGTCACTGTTAATCACTGTCGACCACCTTCCACCATCGTCGACTGCTGTCGACCATCACTTGTTGGCCGCCATCGATTACTATCGGTTGCCGCCCATTCCTTTCAACAATTTCATCCGCGTGTCGATGTTGTAATTTAGAAGATTTTGTAACCCTTTCTCGACAGTGGGATAAGGAGTTTATGTAATCATGAACTTATAGTTGTTCTTTATGACCGGGCCAGACCCCGCGGGTTTTCCCTTTACGGGTTTTCAACCTAATAATTTCTTGTGTCACTAGAAGTTGTCTTCTTTCTTCTGAGTATGTGTTGAATATTCGTACCACGCTAAGACGATAATGTATCACTTTACTGTCGCAAATTTTCTAGGACACTTGAATTGAATGAGATGAGCACGAATGATATGAGCTGTATAGACTACATGTATGTGTATGATTGGTTGTGATAGATTGTACTCTCTTATGATACTAGCTATGAGACGCTAAGGTGCTCATGAATGATATGAGTTGTATAGACTATATGTATGTGTATGATTGATTGTGATGGATTTTACTTTCTTATGATACTAGCTATGATCAAAAGGATTCATGTCATGATTTTCCTATTTCTGTTGGTTTACATCAGGGATCGACTTTAAGCCCATATCTTTTTGCTTTAATTATGGATGGTCTTACTGGACATCTACAAGAGGATGTACCTTGGTGTATGCTTTTTGCTGCAGTATATGGTTCTTTTGCTGCCATTAGTTATCTCATGTTCGGTGAAAGTACGCTATCACAGATAACCTTAAATTTGCCAAAGGATGCCGTGGCATCGAAGATTGCCCTGTGGACTACTGTGGGTATCTTTCTCTTGTTCTCTTTTCTATGTTTATTGATTACTCTTTTTCTCTTTTGTGATTTTTGCTATTTGATTAACCTTTTACCAGGTAATAAATCCTCTCACCAAGTATCCTTTTCTGTCTGGGAATTTGTAGCTCTTGTGGAATATGTGCATGTTATTTTCTCTTCTTTCATCCATTTCTGGAATATATGCAGAATATACGCAGAGCAATTTTAACTCTTACATAAATTATCATTTTGCTTGCACTTGTTTTGTTCTGAACCATAGTAGATTTGCACTGTTGCTTAATCCACTGGCAAGGAGTATCGAGGAGCTTCTTCCATCAGGAATCTTCAATAGTATTTGGTGCCCTGTACTATTGAGGACAGCACTTGTCGCTTCAACCGTATGCATTGCTTTTCTTCTACCTTTTTTCGGTATGTTTTTTATTTAATATATATGAAGCTCTTTATTTTGTAATATAAATGCTTTTACTCATTTTACTCGAAATGATTCTTTTGCGGAAATGACATTTTGCTTTGTTTGTCATAATAATGAGCTCTCTTAAAAAGTAGAACCTGTCTTACATAGAGAATCATGAATGCATTTCTTAGATTATGATGATAAGAAATTGTCAGAAAGTATATATTTTTTTTTCAAAATTAGTGCTGATTGGGGTGGCACCATTGCAAGTTGATGGAGATTTGTGTGCTTTTATGTAATTGAGAATGTCCATTATTAATTGACATCATTATTTTATTTTGTTTTGTAATTTCAAATGTAAGTTTTTTTAAATGTGTATGAGGACGCGACAAGGGAGTTGCTCGTGCCCGCAAAATGGTGGGAGCAAAATTCCTCCGATACACAGAATTTTGCATTGTGGAATCGGTGATCCGATCACGGGTCGTTCGTGGTTCGCAGATTCAAAAGTTTTTTTGGAACCTAAGCTCGGCAAACCGCAACCGCTTTGTCGGCACTAAAGAGTTAGGGGGGAGTTGCCCGTAAGAAGCTGTCGGTCACCATAATTTAAATCCCGTTCCCCGCTTCGGAAGGACATTTAATTTACATATATATGTATAATTTTAGAAAAATATGAAATCAAACTGACCTCATATTTCTCACAGTTTAAATGAAAGAGCGCTCTACCTCAAATCTTGTATCTATCCCAAGGGATAAACACAATACTTGAGGATGAGACTCGATCAAATAAACTAAGAAATATATGACATCCGTTTGGTCTGCGAAACCGTTTTATTTGCCGACAAGTTCCCTTATTTAATACAAATAATTAAATAGGGTTTATTTTAGGCTGGGTTCGGAAAAACTTCATATAAGGGCAAACCCCTATAGTTAATTACATCTTCAATGACCGAAGTCACTTAAGAAAACTCTCGATAAAAATCAGAGAATACTATCTTCAAAGAAGTTAAAAAGATAAGACTTTTCAACAAAATCGGACTAAAGAGTGTGAAATGGGAAAAACTCAAATTCAAAACATTCTTGAGGAATCCAAATGAGGGAGAACTAGGGGAGGTCATAAATCCAGAGACGAACCTCGATAACATACCAATCTATCCTATGATTTGACTTCAGTTTCGAGAAAAAATATTTATGTGTTTCATCTTGCCAATTTTATTTGTTAGGGCTTTCATTCGTGTTAAACGATCACATAAATAGTCTGGAAGATATGAGAATTTAGGTCATTACGAACGACAACCTCAGAATCCTAAAACGAGTTAGGGCTTAAATCGTACAACAGTGCTATATGAATGCCTAAAGGAAAGGTAGAGGATTTATGTTGTGCTAGACAAACAACCTTAAAATCCTATGGATTGTTGTTTTAATTTCTAGGAAAGGAATGATTTAACTGGGGAAGGCATGTACTGCTGTTGAAGATGGTCGTGCTGCCCACCGCGCTAGCTCTAAGCCCCTCGTCCTGACGAGTTTAAGTTTTATAGGGTGACAGGTTATGATGTCAAATCAAGTGGCCCTATGGTTGTAGTCCTTCAGATATTTTATAAATAACATGTTGAAGTTGTACAGTGTAAAGCGTAACAGTAGAGTATGTAGCACATGACAAATTGCATGTAGAACGATAGCAGGTAGAAACAAGAATAGTGTAACATGCTGTACAGTACAGTAGCAGGTAAAAACAAAAATAATTAACATGCTGTACAGGAAGAACAGCAGCAGGTAGAAACATAAACAGTATAACATGCTGTACAGGACAATAGTAAATATAAACAGTGAAATGAAGTGCTGTAAATGTAAAACAAATCTGTACGCCCGTGAGATCTGCTGTTTCTTAAATATAACAAGCTGGAATGCATCGCAAAAAGCGAAGTCTGGAAGAAACTTCATCCTGAAAACCTGAAGAAGAGTGTAACAACGACTCATGACAGAAAACTCGAGAAAATAAACGAGAAAAAGACTCAAGTAAAAATCCTCAAAAATCCTGGAGAAATCCCAAAAGAAAAAGAAAGAAACACGAGTGCCCTGTCCCAAAGCTTCGATAAAATAAAAAAAGTTCAGGTAAGGGGGACCGCAAGCACTCATGTGAGGCTAGACTCAGATATATATACATACTCGAGGGTCCACGAAGGCTATTCGGTCACCCGAATGTATAGAATCCGCCACTCGTCTAGAAGTGTGTCTTGAACCTCACATAGAGGGCTATTTCCTAGCTTAAACAAGTATTCGTCGGATGGACAATCAATTTTAAAACGTATTTTAAAATCTATGATTTTGACATGCACATAGGTCTCAAAAAAAGATTATTAAATTTTATTTTTATACTGAAAAAATATATTTTTAATTTTTAAATAAGTTTTTAATAATTTTTATTGTCCACAAGTCGATTACGCTGTCGGGCGTGGGACCGCCAACCACCTTAGGCGGTTCGAGCCAACTCCCGCTAGACTTACGGCGGTAAAGGATATCATATCCTATTATTCATCAAATGTCTGGATCTTGATGTTATAGGATATGACATCTTTTTGCTCTAACTTCAGTGTGCCTTTATCATCAACACCGTACGCCCCAAAACGACTGCTTGCGACCTTGCTTGATGGTTTCACGTATA
>NW_018164644.1:259939-262583 GCF_001263595.1 Phalaenopsis equestris | reverse complement strand
GGCCAAACCCCACATCCGCCTCTCGGGCAGGGGCGAAACAAAGCAAACCCGAGCCTCCAACTAGGGTCACTCCAACTCTCAAATAAGGGCTAAAGCAAAACTCCAACAGAGATTAAGAACCTAGCTTCCTCATTCATCAACTTCCAATTACTTTAAGGCAAAAAAAACCGGGCTCCCAATCTAAAGCTAAAGCTAACAAAAGCTTAAAACCCCGAGCCATCACAAGCAAAACCAAGGCTCGGCACAAAGGCAAAACCAAACCAAGCTTCCAACTAAAAAAAAAAAATTCAGTAAAAGACCAAAACCGAGCCAATATAGGCCAAAACCCGAGCCAAGTGAGGGTCGAAAACCAAGCTACAATTGAGAACTCCAATACTAAGTCATAATAAAAGTTAGAGCAATATTCTCATGCCTTTAAGGCATCTCAAAATAGAACTACCACATGCTTTGAGTGAAAGTGGATGAAAGCTTCATAATACATATACTAACATGCTCATGAGAGGGGCCAAATTATTTCAAGACCATCCTCTTAATTGCTTCTAATATAAATATGCCTTGGGAGATAGGAAACATGTCATGACTTCAGCACTTTAGATAAGCAAAGTAAAAGAAAGAACTAATAGCATGCCACATTGCTTAATCAAGTCCAACTCCTAGAATATATGCATATTTTTTTTCATCTTTCACATACTTTAAGTGATAAACATTTCCAAATACAAGTATAATGGAAACTAGCGTGCTAAACCTTACCCTGTAATCATCATCAGAGGCTCGGCAAGGTTAAAACTGAGAGCCAGTAAAATACAGAAGTAGGAAGTGAGAAGTAAACACATCCATTAAGCTTGCATCAAACAAATGCTACTTCCATATGAAAGGCATATGGAGAACTAAATTAGAATGGATTAAAAAAAAATGAAGCAAAGGGTGATCTTTCCGTTTCAACATGTTAATAAAGGCTCGACAGAGAACAGAGACGAACACAAACAAAGCGCAGAGGCTCGGTAAAGAGCAGGACCGAATACAGGCAATCGCACAGGGGGAGAGGGAAGTACCTCCTTAAAGTAGAATCACAAAAGGAATTGCAGAAAAGTATTCCCCAGCCAACACCTCTCTCCAGCAACAAGGAGAGTTCAAGAAAAAAACTTAAGAGAGTGAGTAGAGAAGAGTAATAGAGAAAGATCTTCCCCTAAAAATGATTTTCTCAGCCTCTTTTAACTACACGAGCGAGAGAAGGACGCACAAGCGAGAGGCGTGCGAGAGAGGGGAAATGAAATTAGGTTAGGTTTATAAGTTTTATTTATAATAAATAATAATAAACATTATTTATTATAATAAATAATAATTAAACACATCTCATCTCCTTTTCCAGAAATGCCCTCACGACGAAACAAACGTCTCTCCTAAGCAAAATCTACATCCCGGACGCGTCGCGGCGCAGTCCGTTTTGTCATCCGGAGTCGTCCGGGCAACCTTTTCATCGATCAGGTTAAAAATGCGTCGCAGTCCAAATCCTATCAAAACTTCGGCTCGAATTCGATTAAACCGGACGGCGAAGAGCGTAGCGGCTCCAAATCAACAAGTAGAGTCAATCCTAAGGCCGACAGTCCTATAGGAATGCTCTCTGAGTTCCTTCGGAGTAGCCTTACCTGCTAAGAAATAGTTGTCAAGACTACTACATGGAACGTCAAGTCGAGCGAAGAAAAGTCTAGAATTGCTAACGAGGAGGGCTCATTTACTTGTTTTCTAGGAGTAGTCGACAGAAATGTCCTACGGCTAGATCCTAGGCTACTAAGGAGGGGAAAACTACACCTCGATCGAAAGCGAGGTCAACATGGATCTTTGTTTATTTTGAATTAAGAGTTAATAATTAAATCTTAATTTCACGGTCAGAACCTCCTTTCTTGTTTTGGAAATTCTGAGCCTCTTGTTGGGGTAGGGTCAGGTCGGGTCTGAACATCATACCCCTCATGTTTACTTGTGAACTTTAGCTGGTTGGTGAGCTCCCATTTTTCCAGATATGCAATTACTGCGTCAATAAATATAAGTAGGAGAAATAAAATGCTTGAAATAATCTTTTCATCACATGCTGAAGTTCTTGCGCTTTTCTGAACAACAAAGTCTCTTAGGCTCAATATGATTCCAATATGCTGAGGCAGAGAAAGCAAATTGTCACATTTCAGATAGCGTCTATCTTAGAGTGTGTTTGGGATCACTTTTGTTTCAATTTTTGTTTTTATTTTAAAAACATATTTGTTTAGTGCATTTTTTGCATATTTTTATTTTTTATTTTCAAAAACAAATTAGCTTATTTCAAAAAAAAAAAACTCAACAAAATCTAAAAGTTATTTTGAATGCTTTTAAAAACAATTGAACTTCTTATCATATAGTAACATGTTTTGTTTCAAATCAAAATTTAAGCCAAACAAAATAAAAACAATGAAACAACAACAACAACAAAGCCTTAATCCCACTACATGGGGTCAGCTCATGAATCCTTTTTCTCCATTGCATCCTATTTAGTGTAATATTTTCATTTAGTTCTAGTAAATTAAGATCATTTTTAATACAATAAGCCCAAGTCTTCCTAGGTCTACCTCTGCCTTTCTTAACAAGTCGATTTAAAACATCTACTCTCCTAATCAGA
>NW_018164644.1:244229-257398 GCF_001263595.1 Phalaenopsis equestris | reverse complement strand
TCAAACTCTTATCTATAATTACACCTACACCATTTCTAGTGCGACTCTTACAAGAATACCAAAGTTTAAAACATAAATTATCAATCTCCTTAGCCTTTTCTCCAACTCACTTAGTTTCTTGAATACATAAGATATTAATTTTCTTATGAATCATAATATCGACTAATTCCATTAATTTACTATTGAGAGTACTTATATTCCAAGATCCTATTCTAATTTTAGTTTTATTAGTTTCACGGACTAACTTCTTTACCCGCATTCGCCCTTAATGTGGGAACCCTTGCTTATTTAACACTACACCCCGACGCCGGTGCAGCGGCCCTTGCACACTTTTCACTGTATTCAGGTTATGCAGCGCGTCGCTTCCAGAGGACGCCCTAGCACTTACACAATGATCAAAAGGATTCATGTCATGATTTTTTTTGACAAGTTTTACGTTGGCTGTAGATTACCTAACGCAATCCTCCACTTTTCGCATCCGGGCTTGGGACCGGCAATGACAGTGTTAAAAACAATGAACAGAAAAAAAAAAAAAAATAATCCCAAACTGCCCCATTGATATGTTTCCTTAGTGGCAAGCAAAGCAAAGTTATTCGTTTAATTGAAGAAACAAAATATGACTTCAACTTTATCTGGTTATGGGATTTTCATGGCATGCATAGGAAGGTCTGGTTATGCATCTAACCGTTAATGATCTAGCTCCATACTTATGGCATTACCAAATAAATAAATGAATAAAAAGAAAAAAAAATCCTCCACTTATCCTGTACCCACTAAACTGAAATTTTACCGGTACGTTTGTAGAAATTACAATCAGTGTTTTTCTCTTCTATGTTCCTTGACATAAGGTATGAATTTTATTTCACAACTGCCTAGATCTTGCCTGATGGTTTTTCAATTTCTCAGTCCAGAGTTACATTTGAGATGCAAAATTCCTTAATGGTAGCTGCCCATTTGCTTAAAGCATTCGTTGGTCTTTTTTTGATTGAAGGGATGTATTTTAAGCTTCTGTCATTTCTGCAGACTAGTTTCATTACAGTAATTTATGCAGGATAAGGGAAATCCACCTCAAAGCGCTGCACAATCGACAACTTCTCATTCATCCACGAAGTCTCTGAATTCACCAGATCGTTAATGTCCACATTGAGCTGGTTACAGGTAAGAATATGTATTCTTTTTCTTTTTTTTTAACCCTTCTCAGCATTTCAATAATGCAGGCTTGCAATTAGAGAAATATCTGATTCTTTTCCATAAAAACCGAGTGTTAAAAGTACTCTGAATCATCTGTTTAGATTCTGTATGAACTAATCTCTGTTCAGTCTCAAGTTAATTCTGCATGGGGTGTAGTTCTACGTTCATTATCGTCAATAATTGCGGTAGCTGCTATGCTTTAACCATATTGTTTAGGGTTTATTAAGATGATAAAAAATTGTTAAAAAGCTATTAATATTTTATTAATTGTGTTAATTCATATTTAATTAAAATTAACAAAATTTAACAACAACAACAACAACAAAGCCTTAATCCCACTATTAAAATTAACAAATTTTAAATTAAAAATTAAATTCCTATGCACGCTAGCCCAGTTAGTTTTGCTGGAGCACATCTAACAGGAGCCCTCATCTTCCTGTAAACGCTGAAGTCTTGGTAAAGAAATTATTGTATTGTGAAGATGATGACGGGATTGCAGCGAAGAAAGACCTTCAAAACTTTCCACGTTCGCTTACGGTGGTGACTTTATCTAGTGGGAAACTGCAATGAGTCAAGAAGTGACTTGAATTTCTAGTTGATACGACCGATACTAGTTTTCTAAGAGAGTCCAACAGGAATTCCTAAGGCTAAACCCTAGGTTTTGAGAAGAGGAAGGGACCTCACCAAAAATGAGGTCAACAACAGCTACATATTTTGTACTTCAGAAGTAGAAATTTATTACAAAACATAACAAAAGCTCAGATTACACAACTCACTTAACAGTGAGTATCGAAAGTGCTAAATAAAAAAATAATAATAAAATTACAACCAAAATAATTATGATATTATTTTTAACATTAAGATGGTGTATGTCTTGTTATAAACTGTCATTCAATGATGCTATCAATTCGTGATCACTTTCGACAGTGGAATCAACATGAAATCAAATTTTTCTGCGAAGCTCTGTGGGCATCTGTAAAACTATCGACCGTAGCTATGAGGCTGACGTGACATTAGAAATAAAAAAAAATAATAAAATTACAACTAAAATAATGATGATATTATTTTTAACATTAAGACGGTGTATGTCTTGTTATAAACTGTCATTCAATGATGCTATCAATTCGTGATCACTTTCGACAGTGGAATCAACATGAAGTCAAATTTTTCTGCGAAGCTTTGCGGGCATCTGTAAAACTATCGACCGTAGCTATGAGGCTGACGTGACATTAGAAAGGAAGTCTCTAGTCCGCAGTAGCATAACAATTTTTGGTACGTTCTTTAAATTCTGGAGCTCATCTTTCTTGAAAACAGCGAAATAAAATCCATTAGTCAATTATTTTAAGCTGGAAAATATCTGAAAAAAAATGAAAATAAGAAGAAAAATATATCAAATGCCCAATCAAAATCCTTGCTTTTGAATTGCTAAACATGCAATACGAGCCACCAAGCCCAAAGCCACCCATACATTCCATTCCAACAAAAATTGTAGTTACCTTGAAATTCTGGAGCTCATCTTTCTTGAAAACAGCAAAATAGAATTCATTAGTCAATTATTTTAAGCTGGAAACTATCTGAAAAAAAATGAAAATAAGAAGAAAAACATATCAAATGCCCAATCAAAATCCTTGCTTTTGAATTGCTAAACATGCAATACGAGCCACCAAGCCCAAAGCCACCCATACATTCCATTCCAACAAAAATTGTAGTTAATCCAACAAGAAATTTTAGCCACTGTAATAGATGCTAAACACAAACCAAAAGCCGCCGAAAATCCAATAAGCTATTGCACATCCAAATGAATCCAACTCACTGTAATAGATACAAGTGAATCCGACCCAAAGCCAACAAAATCCAACAAGCTGATGTGCATACAAAGAAACCAAACCATATTTTTTGCGGTTGTGAAGAGAGGAGAAGATAAGCATACTGCGCGCGAAGAGAAGAGGAGGAAGAGGGGAAGAGTAACCGGGCAACCAGAGAAGAGGGGGAAGAGGAGGGAGAAGACTAGAGATGAGTGAACGACACCGTCGACGGGAGGGGAGAACCTTTTCACAGGAGTTAGGGTAAGTGGGGATCAGGTCAGCAAGGTAAAAAGGCACACGTGAAGAACCGACCGCGGGGTATAACCCGCGACCCACTATTTATTGATTTCTTCCTGCGTTCCTCCCCTCCACTTCACCAAACAAACGAAAACAATGACCCCAAGCCGTGCCACTTCCCCACAATTGCGCCAAATAGGTCTTCAATCTCTTGAAAGTTAAAAGCAAATCTCATCCACTCTCAGTAAAAGTTTGTCGAGGGTGACAAAATTTTGACCGACTTCAACATAGAGAGTTAATGTCATATTAAATATGTCAATATATTCACAATCAAAGTAATTGTATTTTAGTAAGGACGTGACCCGAGTCCTGTGTCAGGGTGGTTTGGCTCAATGACAACACAAATTAGCGTTTACGACCAGAGCCCTTTAATTGGGTGATTGTTGTCAAATGACACCATTATATTATGATCACGACTGCAGACTGTATGTCCCAAACGGCTTTCTATTATTTGAGTTATGAATCATAAATGTACAATTGATTGACACAAAGTCTTTTGTCAGATACAGTCGATTTAAATTTGTCCATTTAGACAAACATGCATCACAGATCTACGAGGATATCTTGGACGATGCAACCCATGACGACTAACAATGATTTCTCTGTCAGATTAGGTTGACTATCTCCTCTGACTAAGTATATCAGGGGCCACGACGATGCAACCCATGACGACCCGCTTTAAGCTTCAAGTGATAAATTTTATAATTTAAAATATTATATGTTTGCTGCAATTGTATGTTGAATTCTTAGTGACTAGCCTTAATCGAAAGTGCTCTCATGTTATCGGGAGGGGCAAAATTAATTATAGGGGCTCGCGCCTATGGGAAACCTTGAACCCCATATGAAAAAAAAATCCTCGCTAAATGAGGGCGAAATATCTTAGTAGTATCTTACCCTCCAAAGCTTTCTTTCTCAAAACAAAACTAAAATAAAATGTAGAGAGACTGAGCGGTCTTTGAATTTTCGGAGCCCAAACTGGCTGGAGTTGGGAATCAAGTATTTGATTCTTTAAATTAGTATCTACCAATTGATTACAAATAATGAAACTAGTGTTCTCATAAGGAAATACACAACACAATTTGGTGGTTTAAATGTTCATTATCTCCTGAATAGCGGTTATGAAGACGAGCATTAAGCTTTAACTCTAATCAAACAATTGCTAACCTAGCATAATTGATTAATGGTCATAATTTTAATAACTAGTCAAGGATAAAGTGCTAAAGATCAATCACATGATTCAAATACTTTTAGCTTTTGTTTCATTTATCAAAAATGGAATACCTACTTTATAGTTTTATGCTCCCTTCCGCCCAAGAAATTATTGCATCAGGACACCTGATGCAGATTTGCATCATGTGTCCAATAACAGGGGATCACGTGACAATTTGGGCTCAGTGACATACATGATTCGGGCCCAGGTTGTTGGACACATGATGCAAATGACACACGATGCAAATTTGCATCAGGTGTCCAGATGCAATAGTTTTTTCTTCCGCCCAGCCCTTGTGCTAAAAGTTAGGAGATCATTTTTGCATTTTTTTTTCATGGTAATATATAGAATTTGATACATGTAGGACACCACTTATCTTTAATCAATTTATTTATTTTCCTATGGGAGATTTTAAACTGTCTGTGCTTTTGGGGACGAAGGGCAATCCAGATGAGTTAGCGCTCATTTGCATGTCATGCTTTTGGGTATGAGAAGTATTGGCAAAGGTTTTGAATTTTATTATTCTTAATGATGTAAACTAACATGTGGCATAAAGCTTACTATGAATACTATTTATTTCACACTTAACAATTATAATTTTAACAAAGATTACTTGATATATATATATATATTTTAAATTTGCTACCTAAGTTAATAAGATTATTATATTAATTGTTAAAATTAATTATATTTTTGTTCATCCAAAATAAAAATTAAATATTTTATTTGAACTTAATTAGAGGAATAAAACTATAGAGTACGTTTGTACATATATTCCCTAATACTGATTTAGACTATATTTATTTTGTCTAAATCAGCTTTTCTTAAAAAATGTTAGTAGCCAAATATATGAGATGATTTACTGAGGTAAAATACTTCTAAATCATAATAATTTATATTTTTAATTTGTTAAAAAAAATTTTTGAGCAGTAAAAATTATAATATTTATTAATGAGTCATCGTCTAAACTTATATTATAAGCATTTATTTAACATTTTCTAGAATCCATCCAAAAGATGGACATCATTTTCATTTTACCTGTATGAGTGCATTCTGTCTTACCAATACTATATGGAATATATGCATGTTTATATAATATCTTATTTCTATTTTTTATTTAACATTTGAAATATGGTCTTCGAATTTTAAAAGACGTATTAAAAGCAGTTGCACTTGCTTTCTTAAATAAATTGAATTATTATAAAATTATATTTACCCGCCTATTTAATACAATTTGTTATCATTTTCTGTCAATCTATTCTTTTTGTACACCTATAGTTATAATTTAAACTTAATTGTATTCTATTTAGTTTAAATCATTTTTTCATATAAATTTTTAACTAAACAATTATTATTTTGATAGAATTTATTTGAAATTGGCCTAATTTATATGTATGTATGTATATATATATATATATAAATATTCAAATTACTTCTCTCCTTATAATTTCCAATTAAATAATTTAGCCATACTTTTATCTTTTTGTTATTTGGTCAATTAGTACTAACACATACAATAACACATCACATTGAAATAATTTGACTTTCTAATTTTCCAATTAATTATTTCTTTTGGGGTGCTTATAATACTAGCAACTTAATTTAAACTTTTAAACTTAGGATTTAATTTAGCACTAATTAATTAGAAAAATAACATTAAAATATTGATGTTGCATTTTGTACCTAAAATTTTATTCTTTTAAGTGTTTTTTGGCAGCCCCTATATTGATTCCTAAACAATTTTAGTAATTAGACATTAGTGATAGATTGATTTTTGCCCAAACTTGCTAGAAATAAACTTCTCTAACATTAATAATTAAAAAGCCTACTTAGTTTTTAGTTTTCAAGTTCTCTTCCTCCTTCCTGTTGCGCTGGGTTTGGGCATGAGCTCCACTAGACTGGAGTTGCAGGTGGTCGATTGCGCTCGGTACAGCTAATAGAGATCGTACCTGAATCTTGGCCGCCTCTCTCGTGCTCTGCCTCTGGGAAGCTTCTTCTCCATTCGCTTCGGTAAGTTCTCTGTAATGAATGATATGGGAAATGTAATAAAGAATGCTTATCTGATTTCTCTTCTCCTTCAAATCTTCTCTGTTCTGGTTTTGGAATATCTGTTTTATCATGTTATCAGGGCAGAAAGTTTCTGGTCTCTGATTCTTTCTTTATCTCTTCATCTATCTCTTTCTTTTCTCCTCCTTCCTCTCGGAAGACAGCCTTCCTCCTTCCCTCAAATGGATACTTCCTCTACCAATATTCCTCACTCATCATCCCATCATACCCCTACTGTTCTCAAAATAAAAGAAACCAACATACCCACCTCTCTCAAATTCTTGATGTCTCACGTCAAGACTACGATAAACCAGCAACTTTCCTACGAAAACTATCCAGTGTGGAAAATTTAGATTGAAAATTATTCATTACCCATTGCCAATGGCCTTATAGCCTTTCTTGACCCCAATACTCCAATTCCTCCCCTGTTTTCACCACAAGAAACCGATACCCAGCAAGAAACGATAGAATATTGTCTCTGGCACCTCATTCACAGGAATCTTGCTGCAGCTTTTATTTCCACCTCCTCATCCTCAACATTTCCCAACATTATACATCTCCACAGAACTGCTGAAATTTGGATCACGCTTGAGAGATGTTTTCAGTCTTCCAATCTCTCTAGAGTGATTCACATAATGTAACATTATTAGCAGAAGCAGAAACGATTCATTAACAACCATTTAGAAGATATTTCTGCAGAAACAATAGACATAATTCAATTTCAATAGCTGCAGATTCAAAGTGACAATCAAAAGAGTTTTATCAATTTGATAAACGGGCCCAAAAAACCGCAAGAAAACTGCTTCGAGCAATTGCAGCTTCAAATTAGGCCGAGCAGAAAGGAAATTTCTACATAAAGACAATTTCTGAAATTATTTTCTTGTAGAAATTTCTTTTGAAACTAAACAAAACCAATCATAAATACAACACAAAACTGGCTTTCACAGCAGAGCAGATGAGCCTGCCAAATACTAACGTACCACTCACACCCTTAATCTTACATTGCAGCTATCCTTTTGTGTTGCTCGTTTTGCCTCATCTGCAATTCTAATTTTTCTTCTGAGAATGGAGGCCAGAGAGGGGACAGGGCCACCACCCGACCAACTATGATTAAAGTAGGAGAAACTAAATTGGCCGATTTCACTTCAGAAACAATATTCTCTAACTCAGCAAACACCTGGAGCAATAAATCCAAAGTTTAGAGGAAAAATATGCAATTGTTCCTTTAAATAGGGCAGGTTTGGGTCTGATCTAACGCAAATATGTATGACTCGAACCCGAGCTGTTTATTAAACGGGTCATAGATTCTAGTTTGAACTTAACCTGAACTCAACTCACATGACCCGTTTAAGCATAACAAACATTCAGGTCAAATTAGACTTGATGGGTCAAGTCATATCCGACTTAAACATTAAAGGGGCATTTACATAAATCCTACCCAATTCCTATGTATTTACATATCTAATGAACTTTAGTTTTTTACATTTATATCACCCAAATATTTGATACCACTTAAAATACCACCGTTTTAACTTTTTAAGAGTGAAATACACAGTTTCATGCATAGGTAAGGTGGCATTGTATGTCAAAAGGGTAGTTTGGGTGTTGGACAGAGAGATACATAGAAACTGAGGGGTATGTATGTACATCTTCCAAAACTAATGTGATCGGAATATTTTGGAGTTGGGTTTGGATCTGTTTGTTGCATCAGTTCAATTTTTGACATCCTGATCATCGTAATAATTTCATCCTAATGTTTATGAAAGCAAACAAAACTATTAGTATGACTAGAAAACTAAAGATTCATAGATATTATGCTCACTGTTTGCTGCTGAGGAGTTGTCCCGCGCTCTACAGCAACAGCTGGAGTCTTAGGAGACAAGCCATGCTTCATTAACTTTGCGGCGAGGCCAGGAAGAGTAGACAAGCCCATGTAGATAACCAATGTTGATTCAGGATCTGCAGCATGTTCTGCTACATATAAGGGATCGGTGCCACCATTCCTTGAGTGACCAGTCAAGAATCTAACGCTGCAGAAGGGAAAAACAAGCTAATTTTGTAATACAAGTAAATAAATGCTTTAATATAGCCAACTCCCATAAAAAAACAAAGAGTAGACTCATAGGCAAGACCCAGAGAGCTTTTTACAAGTAATGTATGATTAAATGCATAAGACGGGCTGTCGTGAGCCAGCTTGAGCTTGCCTCGATAAGTGGCTTGTGAGCTAGGCTCGATAGCTAAGAAGCCAAGCTCAGTAGAGCTTCAACTCACCTTGTTAGCTTGTAAGCTAGCTCATTTTAAAAAAAATATACTAAAAAAATATTAAATTTCAAATCTTTATCGTTAAATTATTAAAAGTATTAAAAAAAATGATATTTATATTTTATATCAAATAATAATGAGAGTAATTTTTTAATAATTTTTGATAATTACTCGTTCTATTTGTCATTTTGTTACAACACTAGCTTGAGTTATAAGTGCTTTCTTTTTTCATAATAAACAAGCCAGTTTGTAAGCCAACTCAAACCGGTAGCTTTAAGCTTGAGTTCAAACTCGATTAATTAGTCAAGCTCAAGCCAACGCTTGCTCAAGCTCGACTTAGACTCATTTACATCTCTAGAATAAACAGATAAAATGCTTATACCTATTTGCAATGCCTCTATGTGTCAATGGGATCCCAAGTTCTGCTGCTATTCCAGAAGCAGAAGTTATACCTGCATGAACAGGATTGGTTATTAAAGTAAATTCTGAATGAAGTTTTTGCATTAATACCACAATGCATCGATTCAAGTATCTCAACCAGGAATAACTTTAACTTCTATTCCCTGTTGTTGCAAAAAATCCATCTCCTCTCCACCTCTCCCAAACACCTAAGCAAGTAGCATAATATATTACCATTGACAAAACTTGTAATCAGATTAGAAGAAAATTGTGTGAAGAAAAAGTTTTCTTCTTCTATTGAAAGTATGACGGATAAGCATCGAGAGTATATAAAAAATATTATTAATACATTGAGAAAAAAGGGAAATTTGCATACATACCATGCAATTCTTTTGTATTTACATATCTAACACCTAGACGTTCATATGTACATTTATAGCACTTTTGTGTCGTAAACCTATGCATGAAAAGGTGCATTTCACTTTTAAAAACTTAATAATAATTTCATTTTTAATCTGATGTCAGAGAATTGAGTGCTATGTATGAAAATATAAAAACATTAAGAGTTACATGTGTAAATACATAAGAATTATGATGTATGTATGTAAATGTCCCAAAAACGTAACATAAACAAAATGCTATAGAGCTAGTAATAGAGTCCAAGCAAATATACAAATATGCAAGCTTTGTAATGCCCATCCAATACACGAAATACCTACCAATTTGATTCTAAGAACAAAATTTAGGGTTTGTTTGGCTGTAGCAGTTTGAAGAAGCGGATAAACAAAAAGTTGTTCAAAAGTTACGGTGCAATTAAAAAAATATATTTTTTTTGAAAAAGTTGGCAATTAAAATTTTTTTTTTTTTGAAAAAGGTCAAACTGCTGCTTTCTAGAAGCCACACAATTCTTATGCATTTACATATCTAACGCCTAAACATTCATATTCACATGAATACCACTCAAATCTTTAACATCACATCATAAATACCACCATCCCTATCTTCTTAAAACAGAAATACACATGCGTAGGTTATGACACCAAGTGTTAAAGTGTAAATGATAAAAACCTATTAAACTTTGGGTTCCAAATATGTAAATAAATATGAACTGTGTGGTATGTATGTATATTCCCTACTTTTTTTTTTTAAGCACAGTAAAGCCCATCCAAAACGCATGAAATACCTTCAAATTTGATTCTAAGAACGAAATTCAAGCTCATCATAAGACCTAATAGCCATACTTGCAGAATCACCATAGAAATTTCAGAGAAAACTAACCAGAGGATCCCCTCCTTTCAGCCTCACAACATTGGCACCAGCCTCCGCAAAATTCAGCAGCAATTCATGAATCTCCTCCTGCAAATTAACACTCCGAATCCATCAATGCAACAAGCAATGAATCATTTTCAGCGAAAAACTAACAAATTTCTTTATTCTGAGAAACACAACAACCGCAAAATTCTATCTTGCCGAACAAAAAAGCAAACCCTAACCTGCGTCCGGCTGTGATACCCCGCAGTTTTGCCGACGTAGAGAAGCCTAGCGTTCCCATGAACTAGATTGAGCACGTCGTTGGAAACGAGCCGGTCGTAGAGAACGAGATCGGCTCGCTCTATCGCCCAAACAGCCTTGAGGGTCAGTAGCTCCGGGTCTCCCGGCCCGGTTCCGACCAGCGTCACGCTCCCCGGCCGCCCTCCTCCTCCTCCTCCTCCTCCTCCGCCGCCGCTCGACTTTTTGGCGGCTTTAAGAGTCTCGAGGAGCCGCTTGAGCTCGGGGAGCTGGAGAGCGATTTCGTTATCCTTTTCGGAAGGAGAAGGAGAAGAGCAATCGGCAGAGCCGTAAGCCCAGCTGTCCCTCCGGTATCGCTCGGAAGAAGTGCGCTCAGTGAATGGAGACGGATAGGAGGAGGAGGAGGAGGAGCGTAGAGCGAGGAAGAAGCGGTGGGGTCGAATGAAGGAGTGAGGGGGAGATTTCGTGGTCGAGCGGTGGTTGACTCCATAGAATGTTGCCGGCGAGGCGGCGGCGGCCATGGAGGAATGTGTGAAGGGTTCTCAATCTATGGAGTAATCTGAGGAGTGCAATTTGGGGAGGGAGGAATGGAATTGATGTATAAAAAATGGGGTTTTGAAACAGTGCGGCGGCAGAGTTGTTTCTTGGCGGGGGGAAGGGGCGGCGGAATGCGAAAGGCGCCTGTTTTTGGCTTGGTACCGGTTGGCTCTTGGTGGCCTCGTGGGATGAACTATCTTCTTTGCTTTGTCTATATATATATATAATTCAGGGAATATGATTACTTTTTTGGTCAACATCGATCTTACTCTTTCACCACTTACAATAGTTCAATGAATATGGACATAATTGTTTGTTCTTTTATTTGGGGAGTTGGATTTATCCTGTTCAGTTTTTATTTATTTTAGTTCTTAAAAGTTGCCAATAAAGTTTTATATATAAATCTCAGAGGTATGTTATGGATTTTGGGATGTTTTTTTGAGCAAAAAATATTCAAACCGTAGATAAAAAGTCATTCAGAACTTTGATTTAAGCAAAGTTATATTCAAATTGACCGGCTCGACAAGAAGAACTTATTGTTACCAAAATTGGTTTAATACGAACCAAATCAAGCCCAGGTTGAGCCATTAACCATTTTTGGAAGTTTCCTAGATATATTTGGAAAGTTGAGAGAATGCTGATTTTGACGAGTCTACAGTCAAATCGAGTGTCTCGACACGACAAATCCAATGAGTTCAAGTTCACTCAATTTTGATATCATTAAGACACTCAAATATTCATTAAAACTCGTTTGATCGAAGAAAGCATTTTGAGCCATTCAATCAAAGTAATTCAATGTTATTTAGGGGGGTGGGCTTAGCCAAGTAATCAACCACAATATTATTTATCTTATCAATTCTCTTGTCTATTGTAACTTTGAGAGAGAGCAAGTTTTTCAAATTTGACCAAATCGGCCAGTTGAGTCCATCGGATAGATTTTGCAGTAGTCCATACCTATTTAAAAATCCATTTGAAGTTCACAAATATCTTATTAAACATTGACAATTTCTTTCATCAACATCAAATTTGATCGACGTCATAAAACACTGCAAACTATTGCTTTCACACAACTGTTTGAAATATGAATTGTTTCATGAATTGTTTGATGTTCGAGCTCGACTGCATAATTAGAGTTGTCAAAACTATTTTTTGTTTGTGAACAGCTCATATTTGACTCACTAAGAAAATGAGTTGAACACTATGAATTGTTTGATGTTCGAACTCGACTGCATGATTTGGGTTGTCAAAACTATTTTTTGTTCGTGAACAACTCATATTTGACTCACTAAGAAAATGAGTTGAACACGAATATTTTTTTTAATTGTTTGAATTATAAACGAGTCGAACACGAACAGTGATATTTTTGAACGCGTAGAACCCGAGCGAGCCAACCCGAGCTCGCTCGTGTTCGGCTCGTTTACACCCCTACTAAGAGGCAATTTGAGATATTTTTATTTTTATTTTTATTTTTATAAATTTTATTTTATTTATTTTTTACTTGAAATTAGGCATGCTTGATGTTTGATATGTTATAATATATTTAATTATTTTTAAAACACTCAAAATAATTTTTAAATATTAAAAATATTTTTAAAACAAACTAATTTATTTTTTAAAATAAAAATATATTAAATTAACATATTTCAAAATTTATAAATAAAACACACGCACACACACCACAAGCATCCCAAACAAAGCCTAAACATTTGGTGCACAAAACATATTTGGCTCGTCTATTTGAAACAATTGACCACAAATTATTTTTCTTTTTTGCATATTAAAAATTCATCATTTATTTGCACTTCTATATGATATTGTGATATCAAAAACTTGTACATATACATATGTAATATCCGATTAAAACCTATTGAATTTTGGAAGTTGGAAGCTTTGTGCCCGATTGTATAATGTCA
>NW_018164644.1:243247-244067 GCF_001263595.1 Phalaenopsis equestris | reverse complement strand
GAGGGGGTTGATTTTTATTGGGTGACCGCACACAAATCTGCGTGCGGTCACCGTATCGAATAATTTTTCGATAGGTTGGCTACCATTCGTAAGATTTCACAATAATTAACGCTAATCCCTGTCCACAGTTTTAATGAACTTCGAAAACCCTAATCATTGCTGGATCAAATATTTTAACTGAAAAAAATAAATAAACACGGTAAAAATTAAAAATTAAAATTTATTTAAACTTCTTTAAAGTTATTTGATTAGACATAAAACAAATATATAAAATTATTTATTTTTATTTATTTTGTAATAAACAAAATCAATGTAAAATCTAGCAAAAATAGCAATAGGCAGGCTGTTAGAACGGTCAAATTTTACGATTACCTGCCTTGTTTACACATTTATGACGCGAGTAACAAAATGGCACCAAAATCTAAGCTTGAATTCCAAATTAAGTAAACCCATCTACTTAAAGCTTCATCATGCCACCCAAGCATTAATTAGTCCAACAATAAGCCTGAAATCAGCAGGAGAGTTTGGAAGTGTTTGCTCTTCAAAACTTAAATTCCCACAAGTTTTATTATTCAAAACCTAGTAATTATCTTGTTAATTAGTAAACTGAATAATTAATCTATATTTATTTAGAATAATCAAGTTTAATTCATTTATTGTTGCACCATATTAAAGAGCTAGAATCAGAGTAGAATATGCTCCAGAAAGAATGACATTATATTCTCATCAAGAGAAAAAAATTCAAAAAGATGAATACATGACCTGTTTTCTCATATATATATATATATATACGCGCTCTTCGCGGCTCGCGCTCGTCTGC
>NW_018164644.1:227903-243218 GCF_001263595.1 Phalaenopsis equestris | reverse complement strand
TATATATATATATATATATATATATAATAATAATAATAATAATGCTAGGATACCATTCTTAAGAATTAAAAGAAGAAAAAAAAATGATTTACATCCAAATAAAAAAGCCCTACCCATAGCACCTGGCATCTCATTCCCAAAAGACATCATTTCCATACTTCCACAAAAATGGTAAATTGATTGACACAAATCTCTCAAGTTTTTCCTGATAAGATTATAGAATCAGCCAAATCACACACCCTCAAGTTTATCAACTGGAATCATATGCCTTGTACCAAAAGAAAAGTTCTTTCCAAATATTTTGGATTTCAGTGTTTATGCCTGAAAATAAAATTAGCAGTCAATAAGAACAAAATAATAATAATGTGTCAAACTGATCTCTTGATTACTTTCATGAGGTTATTTTAGTCAGAGTTTATAAAAATATTAAATTAATCCCTCAACTTTTTTTACCGGGGCTAAAATAGCCAAACTTTAGAAAGTCTGAAGACCATTTCAGCCATTATTAAGAAAATCTATGGACTAAATTAACACTGTTATAGACATCAAGGCTAAAATGGCTCTTTCAAAGAATCAGGAGACCATTTTAATGATTTTATCAACAAAATTATAATAACAATAAAATAGTTAAGAAAAAAACTGCAGCTAATTGAGCAAACATACCGTGGGTGTAGGTATAAGGAGCAGAGCGAATGAGAAAAAATACAAGCATATGCAGATAGCTGACCCTGCAATAAAATTTTGCAGCAGGCGCTTGTTGTCCTTTGTTGGAAGGAAAGCATTCTTTAACGTGTTCGTAAGCTCAAAGACTCTATACGATATCTGCCAATAAATGTGTGTTAAATATGTATGAAGCTTTAGCTAACATTTTCAAATTTTTTTGCAGTCTCGATTAGTAACTCACAAATAGATAGATTGTGGTGGTCAGCATGAAATTGAGCAGTGGGTAATTTGGAATAAAAGAAAGCAGCCACTTGGGTTGACCATTTGGTTTGCTTGACCTGGAATTCGAAAGGAGAAATAATGAAAGGATAAAATAGTTGGTCATCATTTTGGATGGGATTATGATTTGTAAGATTATGAAGTACAGAAATTTATAGCTATTATTATACATAGAGGGCCTTCAACTGTAATTCAAATGATTAATAATGGAATAAAGCAAAAGCTTTCCTTTGACTTATCATCAAGGAATTAATTCTCTTTTAAAGTTTGGTGCTTATTTTCTCCTAGCCCTTGCCTCAATTTTTTTAGCCATTCATTTGGATGATCTTCTCTATATTTCCTTGATTCTTTCTATATAAACAAATCTTCTCTTCTCAGTAATTAAACTATTTCAAAAATATCCACCATAATCTCTAAGTTTAGGATTTGTTTCGGAACACTTTTATTTTTTATTTTATTTTATTTGTTTTTGTTTTATTTTAAAAGCATGTTTGTTAGTATATTTTTTATTTTATTTTAAAATTTAGTTTGGGTGCTTCTTAAAGCAACTAATATTTCTATTTAAAGCAACTAAACATTTTTTAAAACAACATGTTCTAACTATCGGACAATTTTATTTCAAATAAGATATAAATAAAATAAATTAAAAAAAAAACATAAATTAAAAGTGATCCAGAATGGCCGCTTATTTAACCAAAACCAACATGTTAAATCAAATATACCCAACTATTTGGTTTTCCTCATGAGGAGCAATTTGATTAAGTTTATATGAAATGAATAAAAAAAAAATTAAAAAATCTTTAGTCCCCACTCACCGAAGCCAAATATGTATCTGGGAGATGTATGTCTCCAGCGTGATCTTGCCAAGCCACCTATGTCAGAAAATAATAATAATAATAATGAAATGAGGATGATAACAAACTGATAAAAAATGAAAACTCAAGGAAAAATAAAAACAAAATTCCAGAAGCTGACTTACGCAAAGAGGGTCAAGGAATAACTTCGCAATTGCTGTGTGGCATTTCGCAAGCAAATATAGACACTAAAAAGCATTAAAAAAATTAGTATTAGCTGGAAATTTAACAAAGGGATATTTTTCTTGAATAAACTTGGCACTTACGTGATGGGAATCCAAGATGTATAAGGATGATACTTATTGTAACTAACTTTATCTAATTTGTAGATGTACTCGTACCACAAAAAACCAACCTAGAAAAATAGGACTCGTGAGACACGCACTGCATTGTAAAAATATTTAGAAACGATCTTTACTAAAAGTGAATTATGGGGGCTTACCACCAAACTAACTGCAACTATACATGCTTTAATTGAAAACCTGAGCTTGGCTTCAGCTTCTTCAATCTTTTCCATCCATCTCTCAACCTGTTATGAAGGGGATTAAATAACTAAATAAAAGCTTACTTTACAATGAGAAACCTCAATATAGTAAATATTATGCTCCAGAAACTCACACTTGGATGGTAGTATGCATATATCATTCCTATGATCCAGATGTAGCGATCGAGTCCGGATCTGAAGTGCCACTCATGCAAAAGAGGGAGGTTTGCTTTGGAAGGTTCTGGATCTTTGTACCCTGCAACCAATAATAAGCAAAAGTAAACCTTAGCTCGCCAAGATTATTAACAGCAAAAGAGGGCATTGCAGAACTAGGAACATGTCAAAAATCCACCTTGACTCTTCATAGAGATTAATTTTAATCCCAAAATGTAGAAGTGTCAATTTAGTCCCCAGACTTTTTAGTGAAAGCTAAAGCGATGACTCTTTAATGAGTACTGAAATAGTCCCATATTAAAACAGTCTAGAGACTAATTTGGCACTTCTATAGACTATGAGACAAATGAACCCAGGCAAATACTTGGGGGATTATTTTGGCAATTTACTCATTGTAGGATTGACAAACTAACCTAAGAAGAAGGTGAAAGGGCTCCAAAAAACATCAAAAACTCCAGGAACTTCCCATATCAAGAACACCACCAAAAAACAGGAGATGATTTTGACAGCCATCACTGACCCAATCTCATTGTATTTGTTGAAGATACCAAGTGTCAGGTATACCATGAGTGTGAACAGCGTGTGCATTGGACAGATGTAATATAACATGTAATCATTGTTGAGGACGAGGCAACAAAATATCACAAAGAAATTTAAACGCCACATCATCTGCATTTCATACATTAAAATTGACGACAATAACTACAGTTAAACAAAGTAATTTCGAGAACATAAATATTAAAATATGATAGTATAAAAACCATAGGTACCTGAGCAAAACGAGCTAGGCTGAAGTCCTTCCTTATATAATAGTATGAGAAGTTCCCAAACCCAGTCATCCAGACATAAGCAGCAATGAACACACGTATTGCATTGTACATCTCCGTGGCCGCAAAATAGTGGTACATCAAAAATAAAACCTTGTAAAGATTGGAAAAAGTGATATCAATGATTGGAATTATTCTGACGCATGAGGACATTTGATTGCAAAATTAAGGAATTATGAATGTTACCGATGATCATGTCAAAAATAAGGATAATTTCATTTTCTTCTAAGAACAATTCATAGTCTTGGTAGGGCACCCATTGATAACCATTTGGGATGTTGGTTATATTTTCTCATCCCAACTAAGGTACTGTGTAAACTGAACAAATTAATTTAAAATTTGACTTCCTAAATTTCTTGAGAGAAATAGCAAAATGAATAATCACAGGTAAAATATTAAGTAGGTTCATGCTCAGCCCGTCCAAGCATCAAAATGAAATGGTTAATTATTTCTGCTATTTTTTTCCATTAAATATTTATCAACCTTCCAAGTTCTTTTCATTTAGTTAGGTGATCCTCTTTTGTTACCACACATTATCGAAAACAAAATACCGCAAGGAACATTGTTGAAATCCTTTCTTTCTCCTTCACTTTATACATTTAGAAAAGCATTGAAGGAAATAAGACGATTTTTAGGTAGAGAAAAACAAATGGGAGACAAGCAGGGATATGCCTTTATAACAAAACTTATAAAGCCATTTGGTTTCATGTCACTACCATTAGTATTTCTAGCCGTTTAATCAACTTATAAATACATAATATTCACTTGGTACTTTTCTAGTACAACCATTCTTTCTAACCATATAATTAACCCAAGTTGAGAAAGAGAGAGAGAGGGTGTGTGTGTGTGTGGATCTGAGATGATTTGCTCCTTTCCATATTTACCTCTAGCTCTCCAGATCTTGGAGAATTTCATTAGGATATTTTATGAAACCTTTGATTGGTTCATTCCCTTCCTATTTTATGTATTTCCTATTTTTTATTTGGTATTTCCTTTCCTATGTTTGGAAAGTCTACAAATAAGGAGGAATTGATTTCCCCATATATATGTGTCATATTTGTGTGAATAATGAAAGTAGCAAGTTTCCTTCCCAAGTAAATTTAATAGGGTAGCAGAGCCAAAACCCTAGCTTGAACTCCTCCAACAGCCGCTGGAACCCCTGCAAGGTGCAGGAAAGCTCCTCTTTCCTGCAGCCAGTCCTCTTCCCTGCAGCTGACACTCTTTTCGCAGGTTGCAAGCACTCACTGGACCAACAACCGCCGGAACCCCTGCAGGCTGCCAAAAATCTGCTCTTCGCTGCAGCCGGCGCTCATCTGCAGTTTGCAGGCCCTCTCCGGAATCTTTTCCTGCATATCACAGGCTCACTTTTTGGCCCTCCTCTGGTTTCCTGAGCCACCGGAAGTCATCCCTGTCACTGGAATTTACTAGTTGCAGGCCCTCCACCAAAACTCCTCCATGCTGCTTAAATATCCCTTCAGCAGGCCCTTCTCTGTATTCCTTTGCCTCCAGATCCCTTCCCTGCAACCGAAATTCCATGTTGAAGACCCTACTTCACCGAAATCAATCTTGGTATCTATCTACTTGCCTACTAGCAACGGCAGCAGCAAGAAGCAGCAACAGCCACCAGACAGCAGCAAACAACAACAACAACAATAACAGTAAGAATTTCTCTGCAAGAGGCTCTCCTCTATATTCCCTTGCCTCCAGATCTCTTCCCTGCAACCGAAATTCCCTACCGCAGGCCCCTCCTTCACCGGAATCCATCTTGGCATCTATCTTCCTGCCTACCAGCACCAACAACTGCCACCGGAAAGCATCAACAACCACGGGACAGCAGCAGCAGCCGCCGCCGCCGCCGCCGCCGCCGCCAAGGCAACAAAACAAACAGAAGCGGCAACAACAGCAGCATTCATCCATTCTTTTCCTGAAAACAGCACCCCTAAATACGCAGAGCATTCATGACGTCAAGTTCTACTCTGGAGATTAGTTCTGAATCAGAGACCAAGAATTCAGTGCAAGCGACATCTGAACTCTAACTTTATCACAAATCATAAACTCAATGGTCATAACTTCCTTCAATGGTCTCAATCCGTGTTTATGTGCATTTGTCGTAAAGTGAAAGAGGAACATCTCACGAAAGAGGACACAATTCCTGATATCACTAATTCCAACCATTGCACATGAAAGAGTCAAATGCCATAAGGTTGTCTTGGCTAGTGAACTAAATGACCACTAAAGTGAGAGAAAATTTTTTGCTAGGAACATATTCCAACATCGAGAACACTTTCTTCGTCAAGGAGAGCTAAGCATCACACAAAAATTCAACACTCTGTCAATATATTGGCAACAGTTGGATATGTTTTGAAACATGTGTGGAAATATCCACAAGATGTCGTGACATTTAAATCTATCATCGAGAAGAAGAGGACAATCAAATTCCTAGTAGAACTAACTCTGGAAGTGGATGAGGTGAGAGGGATGATCATGGGAGCCAAGCCTCTTCCATCTCCTCATGAAACCTTTGCTAAAGTTAGAAGAGAATAAAGCGGGAAGAAGCTGATGCTGACTGGAAATGGGGGTTCACCAAGCATTGAAAGTTTAGATTTGTACACTCATAATTCTTCCCATAACTCAAAGGTCAAGAAGAACCGTCTCACATGTGACTATTGCAAGAAGACTGTGCATATCAAAGACATATATTGGAAACTCCATGGAAAGCTAGCCGACTGAAAACTTGGGTAGGTAAGGAGGGATCAAGAGAAAAAGGCATGCTGCTGTTGCATCTGAAGGATCGAAGGAACCATTCACAAAGGAATAACTTTAAGTACAAAAGAAACTCTTTGAAGATAATTTAGAGCAACACACCAACCTCATGACACACTAAGGTAATATATCATTCTCCCATCTTGTCAAAAATGGAAGATTCAGAACATGAATTACAGATTTAGGAGCCTTTGATCATATGACCGAAGAAGAAATCATTACTCTAGTAAACTATCATGTTTTTACATCTAGATAAGTAAGACATGCAGATGAATCCCACTTAACAATTACAAAGAAAGGGGATGTGTAGCTCTCTTAGGATATTACTCTTTCATCTGTTTTATATGTTTGACAATTAGAATGCAATTTGATTTCAATCAATAAACTTACTCATGATATGAAATCTATAACTAAATTCCTTGTAAACACTTGTTAATTTTAGGTGGTCGACTAGGGAAAGGTGAATGGCAGTGTTGAAATGCATCAAAACTTATATTTGCTCACGAAAAATCTTTCTAAACACAACCAATCCCACTGTTATATGCCCCTCAAATTTTTAAGTATGTTGAGTCTATATCAGTTGAAAAAAATGTCATGCTATGGTATTATCTTTTGGATCATCCTACTTTTAATTATATTGCTACGTTGTATCCACAATTTTTTCTTAATCAAAAACCTAATTTTTATTAATATGAGAATTGTTCACTTGTCAAACACATTAGAAATAATTATCACATCACTTAGTATAAACTCTCACACCTTTTTTTTCCCATTAATCACAGTGTTATTTAAGGACTTTCAAATGCAAAAACCATAAGTGGGGCTGATGACTTGTTTCATTTATTGACGATCGGACTAGAACTACATGGGTATTCCTAATGAAGCAAAGATCTGGAAAAATCCAACTCTTACAAATCTTTCATGACATGATTCAAACTCAATTTTAATTTAAAATTCAAATCCTCAAAATTGATAATGAAAAAGAATATTTCAATTCAAACTTTGAGTCTTTTCTCTCAAAAAATGAAATCATCCATGTGAGTTCATATATTGACACTCTACAATAAAATAAGATAGAAGAGGGAAAGAACATCCATTTACTTGAAGTAATTCGTACTGTTACATGCCTTATCAATCCAATACTTAGTTGGGTACTTAACTTCAAAACACCAATTCATGTTTTGATGGTTACCCATCCACACATCAAAACTCTCTCCTACTATATCATTTAAAATCTTTGGGTATGTATATTTTGTTCACATTCATTCCCCAACCCACACCAAACTTGACCCTAGATCTGTCAAGTGTATTTTTTTTGTATGCCTCCAACAAAAAGAGGTATAAGTGTTACTCTTCTATTATCAGAAAATACAACTCCACATTTTTGAAAATCAATCATACTATCCCAAATCTGATGTTCAGGAGAAAAGGTCAAATGAACATCAATTTTGGGATGCAATTGATGACATCTACACAATAAACCTACCAACTCTTTTTCACCTGACTCCCTTACTCTTGCTGAGGATATCCAACCAACCAAACCAGAAGTCCACAACAAAGAATTTCGTGTACACAAGGAGAAAGAAAAATCTTTGAGTAGGTGGAAAACAATTTGCAAAGACAAAATTGCTCTATCCAAAACCGAGTCAACATGTACTTGAAATTTTGAGTGAGGAGTATAGTACTCGTGAGTTATCCACTTCCTCTTCTGGTGCTGATGACAAGGAAGGTTGTACCAGTCACCCAATTCAAAAGTATGTAGTTTATGGATGTCTATCCTCAACCTATAAAGCATATATACTAACATTGATTTCTTAAATCCATTCATGAAGCTATTGAAAATTAAGAATGAATAAAAGCAATGGAAGAAGAAATTTGAGCATTTAAATATATAATGACACATGCACTCTTACTAAACTCTCTCAGGATAAGGCTAATTGGATGCAATTAGGTGTTCAACAAAAAATACAAAGTTGTTGGAAGTTTTGAAAGATTTAAAGCCAAATTTGTTGCTAAAGGTTTCACACAAGCTTATGGGATTGATATCAGAAGACATTTGCACCAGTTGCTAAACTAAATACTATCAGAGTTTTCTTTTAGTAGTAGTTAACAAGGAATGATAATTGCATCAACTTGGCATAAAAAATGTCTTCATGAATGAAAAGCTGGAAGAAGAAACGTACATGGAGATTCCATCAGGATTTGAGAGTGATTCCAATAAATGAATAGTATGCAACCTCAGAAAGTCGCTCTATGGCCTTAAATAATCACCAAGGGCGTGGTTTGAAAGATTTGCAAAAACTATGAATCCAAGGGATATTGTCAAAATTATGCTGCATATTACTCATAAAATACAATCAGGGAGATAACATTGTTGCACTAATCATATGTGTAGGTGATATGATTCTTACCGGTGATGATAAACATAAAATATTTAAAATCAAAGAAGTGCTAGACACTAAGTTTGAAATCAAAGACATAGGAAATATGAGATATTTTCTAGGTGTAGAGGTAGCAAGATCTAAGAATGGGATTTTTATATCACAGAGAAAATACATCCTAGATCTGTTAAATAAAACAAAGATGATTGGATGCAAACTTGTTGATAGTCCGATGGAACCCAACAAACAGTCCAACAAGAAAGAAGAAAATATATATGTAGATAAGGAAGAATACTAAAGATTGATAGGAAAACTCACATATTTGTCACATACTAGGCCATATATTTCATACTTTGCCAATATTGCGATCTTACACATTTTGCCAAAATGAAGAGCATTTGGAGATGGTTTACGAGATTTTGAGATTTCTCAAGAAGACTCCTAGTTATAGTTTAATTTTTTGAGAAAACCAGAAACAGAGAAGTGGAAGTCTACATTGATGCTAGTTAGGCAGAAGAACTCACAAACAGAAGGTCCACCACAGGTTATTGCTCATATGTATAGGAGAATCTGGTTACATGGAAAAGTAAAAAATAAGTTGTTTCGAGAAGAAGTGCAACATAAGAGTATAGGGAGCTTGCCTTCGAGATATGTGAAGGGATCTAAAGTTGGAAATTGTTAAGGGAATTATGATTTTCTTCCAATAGGTCTATACAGATGTTTTGTGGCATTCAAGAAGCTATCAATATTGTCATAAATTATGTGCATTATAACAAGACCAAACATATTGAAGTTGATGGACACCTCATCTTTAAAAAGGTCAATGGGAGAGTTTTACAGCTAAGCTACATTCTGACACACAAAAATTCTTTCTTTAAGCACTTTCTACGACCCAACTTGAGAGGGAGTGGAAATATAAGAAGATTTGGTCATTTCCGTTTTTACCTCTCTCATGTGGACTGGCCACCACCTCCAAAGCATGGAGGATTTGATTGGGATATCCTAAGAAACCTTTAATTGATTTATTCCCTTCCTATTTTATGACTTTCCTATTTTTTTATTCAGAATTATTTCTTTTCTTAATTTAGATGAGATATGTTTGGTAAGTTTGCAAATAAGAAAAAAAAGTTTGCAAATAAGGAGGGATCGGTGTCTCTATATATATATACCCTATTTGTGTGAATACTAGAAGAATTAAGTTTTCGCCCAAGTAAATTCAACAAAGAGTGAGTGAGAGAGAAAATCATCCAATTTGAAGGACAGAAAATTATTTTAACACATGTTTACCAGTCACCATAAATTTGAAATACTAACATTTACGGTAACTTATCAATCTAGCCATTCAATATTACCATGAAAAGTGAAAGATGTGAGAAGAGAAACAATTATATACTTCTACAAGTACCTAAAAGGGGGCCACATAAGATTTCTTTTACTTGATTAACCCTTGCTCCATTAAACTATTACTAAAGCATGAATGATGGTCAAATAGTCACCTTGGGGAAGCTAACACAAGAAAAATTGAAGCTTTACTTACTGTCCACATTTTGATAGCTTCTACTTCAGAATTTCACAAATAATTCATAACTGTCATCATCATTTTTCAAGTCTACCAAGTTCAATAGATGATAAATCAAATGTTGATAGTCATTAAAAGTTCCCTGCCTTTCCAAGCTGATCAGTTGATGAAATATGGGTCTGGCACTTTGTTTAGGCTGTAAGTCTGGAGTGGATGAGGGCTCTGCTTTTTAACGGGCATGGTAATCATGCCAAACCACAGAAACGGTTGCTTGATGACACAGAACAGGAATATTTTACACCACGGGAACCAGGTTGGATTCAGTCCTAGTAGTCCTGTAGCGGGACTTTCACACTCCGGAATTGCTGCCAGACATGTGGGTCCCATTTTTCTATATTATTAAAAATCTAATTAGGTTTATTTTTTTATTATGAGACTATTTATATGTTATATTTCCTGTTTTGAAGGATTTATACTTGGTTGATGTTATTTGGAGACTTTTCTCCCTGTTTTCTGTTTGGCAAGCTATAGTTGATTTTTCTTCAAGTGGTGAATTTGTATATAGAAGAGAGCAAGTGGTGGAACCCCTCATCCATACCTCATTGTTTCCTCGTTTGCCTAGCTGTTTTCTGGTCAGACAGCAGCCTAACAGCTCCAATTTTCTGTCCAACAGCAGATTTTGATGATTACTCTTCTATTTCTCATCCTACAAAAACCTCCTAACCCTTTTCTAACATTCCCACACTGACTAGTTGCTCTAGTTCAGTGTCACTTGATACTTTATGATTTATGCACATGCATTGCATATGTTCATTGTTATGTCAATCCAAGAAAAACTTTTAAGTTGAGTGAGCCAAAGTTTCAGGCACAAGTCCTGTGATGGAAAACCAATCAAAATATTGCCAAGGCTAAGCCATTGGACACTAGTTTAATAATCAGCTGGAATTTCCTATAATCTTCAAGTTTAAATTAGAGCAATACAATTAAAATCAACACTTCTAACAATGCACTTCTGTATGAACAATAAAATCACTAAACTTAGTAAGAATAAAAAAGCGCATGATAAAAATAAATAATCTCATCTCACATTAGAGTAATGTCTATTCCACGGTCCAAACAACCTCTTCTCATCTAGGAAAACTCAAGCCAACATAAATGAAGACCAAGAAATAAAGCACCTAAAACTGGACAAGAATTAATAAGGGACACATGCAACTTAAATGAGTAAAATAAAAAAAAAGACTTTTTCTCCTAAATAAACTCTTACAACGGATGATGCTTCTTGGATTCGCTCACCAAACATATCCCTATGAGAACATCACTACAACTGAACTCTTCATCTCAAAACCCCAATAAATGGCATTAATAGTCTAACAAAGATCTTTTTTAACTTCTATGATATTATGTTATCATATAGTACGTTAGAGACATTTCTTTGTCATAACCATTTTAACTGCCCACGATTAGCTACCGAATAAAGAAGTACTAACTATCAAGAAGTAATACCAACCCTATCCGAAATTCATTAATTTTTAGAGGCAGCACTGCAGTAAATTTCAAACTGCAAGCTACCATACGAAAAACACAAAATATGATAGCTGATAACACTGCCAAGTAACAGTATACCTGCACAATCAAGCTTGCAAACCTTAATAGATAAAAGCAAACCAGACATTAATGAGAACTACAGCCCATGCTATGTATGTCATGTTCATATCAGAATAAAGGAAGATTTACATACATAACCACTCAATTCCTATGTATTTACATATCTAACACCTAAACTTCAATTTTTAAATACATACCACCTTAACCAAGCAGGAAAAGGTGTATTCCACTTTTTAAAAGTTAAAATAATGATAATTTTGATGTGATATAAATGATTTGAGTGGCATAAATGTTAAAAATAAAATTTGGGTGTTAGGTACATAAGTATATCGAAATTGGGTTAGTCCCTAGATTAAAATGTGGCAGAGAAGTTAAGAAAGCAAGTAAAACAGACCACTGGGGTGCCTAACTTCAAATACCCCAGTGAACTCGAAATCTCAATCTCTTGATGTTGGCCCAAAAAGTCACAAACTATGCCAATCCCAGCACATAAAAAACATCGTCAATTCCCCATCATGGAAAACTCCTGCATCTTCAGACATGCTACGGGACTCCAATTGGGTTCATGTAAAAAGTAAAGTGCAGTTAACAACGTTTCATTTTAAGAAGGTATTTTACCAATTTCATTGCAATATAACTATCCAAAAAAAGGCGTGAAAAATACTTCGTTGCTTATAGATAAAATGTACGCAACGATAATATGCTACTATCGTAAAGCATTCTAAGGATCGCCACTCGGGAGTTACAACCTTATGCCCATGTTTCAAGGCCCGTACTTGCAGTATGAACTGAAACTAAAAATCAGTGTGAGAACATGTAAATGTATGGAGTAAATAAATGTTTCAAATAATTTTCGCATTTGAATGAGGTAAAAAGAAACAAACATTTGTAGGTAACAATAGGTAACAAATGCTCATAAGAAAATAGAGCAAAAAAAAAAAACTTAGGTACCAACCTGCATCCATCCCTTCCACTCTTCAGTTTGATGCCGGTTCAAGTAAAGAATAGACTTTCCTGAGAATGCTGACTTGTCTATGTGTTTTTTTAAAGAAGTAATGGCAGATGCTACGATGAGAAGAAGGTAGAGAAAGACAAATAGGTCACGGCTATAACTCTGGAAAAATCAAAAGCAGACATAAAAAACAGATGTAAGCATTCACATGCAGTTAAAATAATCTACAAGCTTAAATATCATTCCATAAATTCTTTTTCAAGAAAATAATCAAAAGGTGACAATGAAGTATTCATATGCAGTTAAAATAATCTACAAGCTTAATATCATTCCATAAATTTTTTTTGTTAGAAAATAATCAAAAGGTAACAATGAAGAAAAGACAATAATTAAAATGCTTTTTGACAAGCTCATCATAATCATCAACATTAGCTTTGTCTTAATTCGCAACCACGAGGAGTTGGATTTATGAATTCTCCTTCTTCATTCATCCATTTTGAATGCTGCAGGAGATTTAAACTCTAATATAAGAAAGTAATTTAGCAACTTCTTCTGATAGTTTCTTTACACATTAATTCTAGCATCTATCTTATTAGTGTAACTTCTCATGCATATACCTGTAAAAATCTATTGCAATAGACCAAACTCTCACCCATCAAGATATTATCCAATTTAACCTAATGGGCTCACGGTTTTGTCCCATTAGTGCAACTTTCTAGGATTCTCACCAGCACAAGCATACTTAACTATGAAGATTCTCATGAAATTCCAACTTCACACCAAAAGATGCACCGATATTTAAGAGTTTGGCTTCATTTTATTTGAGGGGTTTCACAATATCCCCCACTTAAATAACTAACCTCTATGTCAGTTTTCCTAAGATAGAATCATCCACCAGGTACATAGGATTCAAGAGATAACTCATACAAATTCAAGAGGTGCATCCTATGATGTAGCACATTGTTTTGCATGACCTTTAAGGCGTTGTTTGGGATCAAATTTTTTTTTTTTGTTTTTATTTTTTGAAAACAATAATAGAAAGTAAACATAAAAATAATGTCTATCAGTTTTTTATTTTTTGAGAGAACACTTCTATTTTTTAAATACTAAAAACAAAAAGGCATACTTTTGCCGATTTTTAAAACACCAAAATAGCTTCCCCCCCCTCCCCTCCAACCCTTGCCCCCTCCTGTCGCTAGCCTGGCTCGCGCCCGCAAACAACGTTTCGTGTTAGGTAGAACAAGTCGTATACATCATAGGCAGCAGAGCTTAATACTAGAGCACACATGGATTCAACCGTTTTATATAAAGTATAAGTTTTTTCTTTGAAAAAATAAAAAATACAAAATCAAACATGTTTTATATATTTTTGTTTTTAAAAACATATAAATCATAATATTATCAAACCAATTTTTTAAAAACAGCAAATAAAAAACAAACAAAAATAAACCAGACAATAAATAAATAAATAAAAACAAAAAGTGATCCCAATTAGGCCCTTAGGGTCTATTTGGAACGGCTTTATGTCTGCTTTACTTTTCAGACTGTCACCACAGTTCTGTACGAGGAACTGTTTTCTTGCTACTGTTTAAAAATTTCTATGGTAAAAAATTGTTTTTTTTTTCAATCTGAGTTGTTAAAGTGTAGTGGTTGTAAGATGATTGCGATCTACCTTTTCAAAAATAAAATAAATTTATAATAGCCACCACAGCTTTTTGAAAAGCAATTTCTTCTACAGCGGCTTCACAGCTATTTCTTCAAACAGCAGCAGTTGCCCCAAACAAATCCTTAGTTTCCATGTTCAGGTTGGTGTAATTCTCTTATATCATTTGTAATAACTCAAGCTCTCACTCATCGAGATATTGTCTATATTGGCTAAATAACCTCCTGGGTTTGTTTCATTAGTGTAACATTCTAGGAGATCACTTATCATAACAGTGCTCCCGCACAAGCATGCTTAACTTTGGAATTCTTATCAAATTCCAACCAATATACAAAAATACATCTCAATGTTCAACAGTTCAACTACATTCTACTTTTCAAGGGGTTTTACATCTACTTTACTTTATCATGACATCATTAGGTGCTACTCCTCTCATCTAATGAACATAATAATTTCTTTTTATCATTAAAAATTTTGTTGTAATTTCATCGCACAAGGGAAATTAAATCCAAATGACACGACGTTTTCTTTAAGTTTACTAGTTCTAATCTTTTTGTTAAAAATGAGGTGAAATATTACCTACTTATCATTACCTTAAAAAAGATAACTGCAGTGGTTCTCTCATCTTCTTTTATGAAGTAATATTCACTTCACTAATTTTAAGTGACATTTTATCACTTAATTCATGGATCACCCATCCTTAAAAATCATAAAGCGGTCTTAGGTCTTCTTAACATAAAACAAAATTTTGAAAAAGTCATTCTTAACATATTTCACTCATTTTTTATGGAATATGTTGAATGTGTAGAATCATGAGTTTCTCATTGTACGAGTAACTTACATACAACCATTTTTGTTATGCTTTCGACTTGAAACAGCCAACATTAATCGATTTGCTAGACTTGTCCGACAGCAACATTAATGCACAAGAAGACTTAAAATAATGCACAACAATCACATGACTTTAGCTTTCAAGTTAATTCATTTTGGGTTTTTGGGGAATTCGTAATGACGTTCCCAAGATCATCAAAACAAATTATGCCACCACCAAAATATTTAAATCAAAAAGTCTGAACAAAACTTGAGATATGTGGGTATTAAAAAAAAGTCCTAAAATCCATTATATATATATATAGATGATAAATCAA
>NW_018164644.1:209646-227848 GCF_001263595.1 Phalaenopsis equestris | reverse complement strand
TAACTCATATATATATATATATATATATTGACTCAATGTTAGAGGTACTCAAGTCACACTTCTTTTGAAGTGTTGCTGATGGATATATTAGATATTATTTGTGACAAGTACTTAAGCCAACTGTCACCAATGTGCACTATTTTGTCTGCTCTTGAACCAACTAAATCGTTTATCTTCCATAAAGACCATAAGCTTAATATGTAGTATTGTCGCCGCTTCTAGAGTCCTGTTAAGGAGTAGATTCATGTCAAAAACCTGAAATAGCTCCTTGTTGACCTACAATATCCTGATGAAGCGACAAAGGTGATAAAAAAATGAGCTTATTCAAACACATAAGATTCAAATTGTATGGATCATCCTCACAATTCATGGTGGTGTTGGGGCCGATGTGTCAAGGCAGTTTGGCATCATGTAACTGTGTTCAGGAGAGATTTGTTTGTAAAAATACTTTCAATCAATAAATAAAATAATTTTGACTACTAAGCCTACTCTTTTTCTTTCTTTGTAATACAAATACTCTACAATGAAAAAATAAAAAGTGATCTTATTCCATTTACTTATGTGTTTGATGGACTTGGGAACTCATCCTAAAGAACTTGATGACTTTATTTACTAAGGGAAGTACTAGCAACTTGACCTTGATGTTAACACTTAGTTTCTTTTGAAGTTGGTCAAACCTCAACAAAATAAAACCAAGAAGTTAAAAATATAAATAAATTCAAAGAAATTTTGCACCTAAATGCATATTTAACAAATTGAGCAAGTGGCTAACTAACTATAGACTTACAAAGTCATTACAAGTGGTTATATCAAAAAGATTAAGACAAATCTCCAAAAGCAACATACGACTCACAGCCAGAAGACTAGTTTTCACCTTAACAAAATTATTCCATAGTTAAGGAATGAATTTTGAATAACAAAAAAGTTAGGTCCAACGAACTTATTAAATAATACTATACTTAATTAAAGTAAAAAAATTACAAGTTACAAGCCTACATATCTACAACTCATCTATGATTAGGTTATCTACAAGTCAAACAACAACTTGATCTCTGCATAAGCATGTATGGTTGAATACTCTAAATTCATTAAAGTTATATAACAAGTGTCATGCTAAAATAGTATGAATTTCTAAGGAGTAAAAGTTGATTTCTAGAACTCGAAATCCCCGTTGAGATAAGATATTCATGTAGTCCATGGATAGTTATCCTCATGAAGATAAAAAATCTAACAAAAATTATGGCCTAGCTTAACAATGATAATTTGTTCTAAAAACAAGAAATACAGATTAAAAATGAAGTATGAGTTGAACCAAGCATCGACTTATTTGGTAATTCTTAAATAGTCGCATGCTATCTAAACTACCATAAAAGATATTATATTCATAAATATATTACGTGAGAATAAGATAATTTTCTATTTTTATTTCAAAAAATTTTAGTACAATTGGTTTGCTATGGTTAACCCTAAACCTTTAAAAAATGGAAAGAAACAAAAAAAAATCTATAAATTAGCTCCTATTGGTCCCCATCTTCATCATCCTCAGAATCCTTTAAGTTAGAATAATTCATTTCAAAAATATAGTCATTGACGCAAATCTTTTAGTCTCAATGACATCTTGTCTCCCTACAATTTTCAAGCAAAAGGCGATTCCTTCTCGTTCTCTTGGTAATGGGATTCATGTAATCTTTTTTTTTTTTATATGGATTCATGTAAACTCAAGTCATGTAAACTCAAGAAGTTGTTAATAAGGTGTATTTCATTTGATGCTTTAGCCAGCTTTGCTTTCAATTTGGCATTTTTTACACTCAAGGACCCATTTCTATTTGAACACTCCTACAAAAGTATCATAAATATCAACTAATTGTTTCTTGCAAAACTTTGAAGTCAACATCAATTACCTTCAGTTAAGTATGTTAGGGACTTCATACCCAAGTTAACATTAATTAAGGATGAGTTTAATCCAATTATGAAGCTTTGGAGTTGAAAAGCTTTCTTATTATAGGCTTCTTGAATGCCTTTGAGATCAAGGTGAAATTTTTCAATTTGGTTCACAACCATGGTGAGAGAAGCCTACTGCTAAATCATTTGATTCTTCTAAGTAGCAACAACCTTTAAAATCTTATAGCATAAAGATCTCTCCATTTTGTTTGCTACCTTGAGAATAACTACTGCTTTATAGAAAGGCACGTTTCATCTCCATTTAGTTTAAGTAGCTAGTTGATCCTCACACCTCTTGTAAATTCCTAAGTCATGAAGAAGCTAGTTTTACTAATGCTTGACTTGCTTCGTCATAGTTTCCTTATGAAATAAAGTCTATAGGGCCTAACTCCAAAATCTTATGCAACTCGCTTGATAAAATTAAGGTTCAAGAGAGCATTAGAGGCTGAGTTAACTTCACCTTGAACCTAATGGATTAATGTTGAAGTCATCAACAACTGTATCTGATGGATTAATGTTGAAGTCACCAACAACTGTATTCAATACTAGCTTGAGAATAACTATTGTTTTATAGAAAGGCACACTTCATCTCACTTTAGTTTAAGTAGCTAAGTTCAGTATGTTGATCCTCACACCTCTTGTAAATTCCCAAGTCATGAAGAAGCTAGTTTTACTGATGCTTGAATTTGCTTCGTCATAGTATCCTTATGAAATAAAGTCTATAGGGCCTAACTCCAAAATCTTATGCAACTTGCTTGATAAAATTAAGGTTCAAGAGAGCATTAGAGGCTTAGTTAACTGAGTTAACTTCACCTTGAACCTAATGGATTAATGTTGAAGTCATCAACAACTGTATCTGATGGATTAATGTTGAAGTCACCAACAACTGTATTCAATACTAGCTTGAGAATAACTATTGTTTTATAGAAAGGCACACTTCATCTCACTTTAGTTTAAGTAGCTAAGTTCAGTATGTTGATCCTCACACCTCTTGTAAATTCCCAAGTCATGAAGAAGCTAGTTTTACTGATGCTTGAATTTGCTTCGTCATAGTATCCTTATGAAATAAAGTCTATAGGGCCTAACTCCAAAATCTTATGCAACTTGCTTGATAAAATTAAGGTTCAAGAGAGCATTAGAGGCTTAGTTAACTTCTCCTTTGAATTTGATGGATTAATTTTGAAGTCACCAACAACTATATCTGATGCTTGTATCCGATGGATTAATGTTGAAGTCACCAACAACTGTATTTGATGCTCTAAACCATACATCAGCTTTCATTGCAATATGGGGGCCTAGTAGTGTAATAGGGATGCATTAGTGACTCTTTTCCCAAGTCCCCTTGCTCTCCTTTGGAGTTGTCTTAATCTTAAAAATATTTAATTAAAATTCCTTGATTGACTTGCTTGATGTGTTTACCTTTGAAATAACAATATTTGCAGAAGTGAAGGGTCGGTTTAATGATCAGTACCACCTTCAAAGGGGATAAGCACCGTACCAAGCAATTGCAACTTCACCCTAGAATTCGCCTAAATGTAACTTTAGTTAATTAGTTACAGTCATTAGAATTTAGTTATTGTTAAAGCCAAAATTTTGTTATGGAGAGCGTTGTCACAAGTGTAGCAAAGATCTACGGGATCAAAGCCGTAAGTGCGATCATCCTAGAGCTTTTAGAGGAATGATTGCTTCTTCATCCTCTTCTTCCTCTCCTTCCTCTTTTGAAAGGTCTCTTTTCCTTCCTCTTTAGACATTCTGTTTCCATCTTCATTTACATAATTCAAAAAGGAAACAGGTACCATCTCAAATTCCATGTCGACATCTACTATCAAGTTCTAAGAAATTTCAAAGCCAATAGGTCACAAAGATTTGAATCAATCAATAAGATAGAATTCAAATTTCAAATATAAGTTACAAAAAAAAATTGATTATTTTAACTTGTCGGCTTGGGTCAAAGGGCAAGTCCTGCTTTAATAACCATATTTGAAAAGTACACCTAATATAACCAAAGAAAAAAATACCTGAGACCCATAAAATAGTCGTAATCATCAATAGAGAGAGCGAATCGCAGCCTTATCCTCTGTAATCTTAGTCGTCCTGCTCTTAATTAGCCATCCATTGGCGCACCTAATGAAAAAGTACATAATACTCTACTCCCTAAACTTCTAATCCACCATTCCATGCCCATGATCCCCAACGAGAAATGATATTCACATCCTTGAAGCCTTTTATTATGAATAGGTCTCTATAGATGTCAATTTTTCATGTGGTCCTCTACTCACAAGGGAGGATAATGTAAGAGAATACTTAAAAAGGTGTTCAGCATCACTTACACAAGATGACACAAGTAATTGAAAATCTCAATGATCTCTAGAAATAATTTAAGTGGCAATTGAAGTTTTTAAAAAGGTGGAGGAAGTCTTCCAAGACTACAGCTTTGTTGTCTCTCATCTCAGAATACGTGGAGAGTGAGAGATGCGAGAGTAGTGATATTGAGGAATATTTTAGTTTTTTGTGTTAGAAAAGTTAAAGATTAATAATGCACAAAAAAATTTTATACAAATTAGCAATCAGTTTTAATAACTATAATTTTATATCGATGTTTATTTTAAATCTACTTGTAAAGGAGCTTCTATAAAAAAAGGAGCTCTCTCAAGCAAAGCCTAAACTTGACTAAATAATTCATGAAGTCCAACAGTTGCCAAGAATGCTCATCAACTCGTTAAACTCAAACTCAACAAGTGAACTAACCCACAAATGAGAGCCAGAGTGAGATCATGAAATTCTTTTCCATGTACTTGTCATGGTTGGCAATAAAATAGTATCGAATATGTTTCCAACTAAAAAGAGGAGGTCATATGTTAGGCTTGTGCATTCAAAATAAACAAAAGGCAAGATGTAGTTCGTGAAATATTTATTTCTTCAAATTATTCCCTTAACATTGCCAAAATTTCACTATTTATTTAACGGGGTTCAGTCACGTTCATTGTAAACCAATTCTTTAAGAGATACACTGCAAATCCAAATGCGATTAAATTGTCAAGTAAGCTTTAGTTTATTCTTCACAGAAACTTTGGATCCAACAATGCATATCACAGAACAATGAAATAAAGTGCCACATATGTGTTGCTACAAGTAATGCTTGTTCATGAGAATATTTGATGACTTCAAAGATAGGAATATGTTGGCAGGTAACTCCTAAAATTCCCTGACAAACACAGTAATAGCAAAGGCATTTTATTTTCATTCTAATATAATAAATAAAATTAAGTGGATAATGCTAAAATTGAATTATATTATTTATAAAAAATCCAAACAGATTAACCATTGGTACTGAAAAGACCAACCTAATTTCACTTTCATCTTAGCATGGAAATGTGGATTCATGCGGTCTTACAAAATATCATTATGTCCACAGGAACAAAGCTAATCAAAAAGCAAAGGCACTACAGTATCAGCCGAGTATGATCATTCTAATCAATAAATTGCATGTTCTTTGCAATTCAAAAGTTTAATGAAAACGAAAGTAGCATCTTTCTAAGATATTGTATACCAGAATCTTCCGGTTGCATCTTAATAACAAATTTTGTATCCTTTAACAACAGGTAATGGACCTATATGGTACGAACTAATTAAAAAGGGAAAATTATAGATACCTGAGTCTGTTAGAATTGATTATCACTTTTTCACATTTGCAAATTTTAAAACATACCTACAACAAATTACAATCAAACTGAAGACTGAACAAACCTTGCTGGTTTCAGGAAACAAGTTTGTTCGGTCACATATGTAGAAGTAGATCAAGACCCCACCAAATTCTGACCTGTATGACATAAATTAGACTTAAGACAATAAATGATAATAGGTGTTTTCAAGCAAAGATCTGCCTGAGAAGCTTACATTGATCTTAAAAGAGCCCGATTTTCACCTAAAAACGATTCATCCATCGTTACAAATCTGCAGCATATGTTAACGCAGAAATAATAGTTACTAACAGCTTGAACATTCACGGTTGTGTAAGCCGCAGGTGCTTATTTTCAGGAAAAAAAAAATCTACACCTCAATATTAACCTGATTAACGTTGTCCGGATAGAAGCATTCTGAAACTTTGCAGATGCAGACCTAGATAAGCCTCCTTCAAGCAACAGGACTAGGTCGCCTTCTTTAACAGTTCCATTTCCCAACTCAACCAGATTGGTATCTGAATGGCTGCAAAGAGCATTTACAAGATGCTTAGAATATAAAAAAGCAATCATTACAAAAAGGTGAGTTTTCTTTTCTTAGTAGTAGCAGTGCATACAGAAGCAGGCACATAAGAATTTTAAACTTCAACTGCAAGGAACATTGCTAGATTGTCCTCTCCAATTTTTATCGCCATCAAGCACACAAATTACTCTGCTTGATGTGGAAACCAATCAGTATAGTAAGAAAAATAAAGCTTTTTTTGTGTGACATCTCAATCAATTCGAAATGCAAATAAATGCTAGTTATCAACGTATCTCACTTGGTTTTAGGATTTAAAAGCATCAAAATAGCCTCTTTTTATCATTATTTTAATCGTTCCCATATACAAAATGAATTCATGTATACTACATATTAAACCCTTTGTTCATAAATAGCAAAACTACTATTTTTTGAGGCAGTTCATTAAATAAAAGCTTCTGAAGCGTTTTGACATATTTGATGAATATAACATCTAGAAAGAACAAAATTCAAACATATGCTTCAAAAAAAAATTAAAGATGGCTGTGTAAAGAAAATGTCTTTAAACACTTAGTTGAATGGTATTCATGATCCAAAGAACATTAAAAATAACAAGAGAACCCAAATTTATTCATCTTCAGCATAACAAAATATGAAACAGAGAACAAAAGTAAGACGAAGGACTAAAATTATGCATTAATAATTGAAGCCTTATATTTTGATATAAGAAAACTGCTCATCTAATTCTTCACATTTGATTAAACACAATAATATTCAAGCAACACTATTCTAGAATATTTAGTTTGTATAAGAATCTTACACTTTTGAAAGAGAGGAGGATTTCCTGTAATCCAATATCTCTGAATATAACCATGCTGTAAATACAGGAATAAATCCAAGCAAAAAAGAAACCTGCATGAAACAAATTAGATGTTAATGTTACCTGGATATTAAAAAATCATTTAGAACAAGGCGTGTATTTATCAAAGATTGGTAATTCAAGTTTCACCCTAGATTGGTTCTTGATGCAGTCTAACCTACAAATACAGAGTTGTGTGTCCTTATTGCTTACAATATAAAATAGCCTAGAAACATAGAGATTATCAATTTGGCATTGCATTCTAGGCCCATGTATTAAGAAGAAACAGATTGATCCCTAAAAAGCCCTAAGGTTATAGGCTACTTTGAGATGTCTACAGACTGTGTTCTTATTCTTGGATGTTTCAATTTTATGTGTATCATACTATGTGGATTCTTAGCGGCTCTTTAATATATTGAAAGCTTCTGAAAACCTATGGAAAGTAGATTAAATATTAATACCGTCCGACCGCAGTTCCTGACTTGGTTAATTTTGAGCTATCAGATCAAGTCGTGACAACTTGATTCACTTACAACCCTACACCAATAATCAATGCTTCTCTTTTAAGCATTGTTGTATAGCCTTTATGGTTTATTCTTATCATTGATGTAAACTGTGACACTTTACATTTCCTCTTCATACCTCGTATGATAGAATTCCTACTGGAGAATCATTTTCAAAATCAATTGTATAGCCTTGTATGGTTTATTCTTATCATTGATGCAACTCATAAAACTTTATCTTTCTTCATCATACTCCATAGAATAGAATTCCTATAGGAGCATCGTCTTGAACCGTCCTTAGGTGATTATTCACGCCCTTGCCGAAGATGAACATTCCACTAGATCAAGGTGAGCTAGGTGAGCTTGAGTTGAGCCAAATAACTATGTTTGGAAGAATGTCATAGAGATTAAAGTAAATGTCAAGTAAGTCCGCCTAAGCATCGAGCTTCCCTACACTATCCATTGAAGGTAACCTTAACGATTTGCTAACCTCCTTTTAAAAATATTCAAGATTCTTATTTATAAGACAACTTCATTCCTATAAAAAAAATTCTTAGATTCTCGATGTCATAATAGATATATCTCCTTCTGGAATTGATCTTACCTATATTCTACTTCTAAAGTCGTTGTCAAGGAATTTTTGCTCAATCTCTCCATCATCACAACAAAATGTTGTTAAATGAGTGCAACTTAGTTGGCCAAGTCACTAGAGGTTTCTCATTATAAAATTGATATATCAACTTATCTTTTCTTCTTCTTGAATTATCCAAGGTTACCAATATATATCTCAATGTCTGATAACTGCATTGCATCAACATCATGCACCAAAGTTCTTCTGAAACTAGTGTTCAATTACCTAAGAAACTAATTTGTTACCATCAACGTGACACCGAAAATAATTTCAACTAACATGTCGAGTGCTAATGAAGTGAGATTATTAATTTGTATTCTTAGTCTTAAAACAAAAATCATACACATTTCATTTATATAAAATTAGGCAAAAAATAAAGAGAAAATATATAATTCATTGAATCCGCTCCCTCTCTAGCTCTTTAACTCCAAAGAGCCTCTCTCTCTTCAATTCTAGGAATTGCCAAGAGCCCAACAATGGTTTCTCTATGATTCTAACTAAAAAAGCTAGTACTAGAGAGGTTAATCTCCTTTCCTCCTCTTACATCCCTTTACAAAGATACTAAATGATAGTTACAATAAGTGTGCATTTACCATAAGAAATTAAGTTTTAAATTGGAGAAGCTACAAGGAAGCATCGACAAATTCATCGTTGAATTGCATAGAAATCAGGGATTATAGAGAACAAGCTATCACCATTAATACTAGACAATAAACACGTGGTAATAGAGTTACATGACTCTCGCGTGCTTTTTTCCAAACCCCTTTTCAAGTTCCCTCTTGGCATCGTCTTCACTGGATAGCAATGCTCTTAGCTTGGGTTTCTCTTAAAATGTCAAATTTTCTCAAAAGTGCCTTTATAATCTTTCAAATCCTCTCGACTTGTCCCCATCTCATTGAATCACGAATCTCTTGGGCACTCTAACTATTGGGTAGTAAAGAAAAGTAAATTAAATCAAATTAACCATGACAAAAAAAATAAGCATTTTAAGATAAATGCACATAAAAACTAGAAATTAATCATATTAGATGGATGTTATTAGTTTTTTTTTTTTAATATTTGTATATGTTGTAAGATAAATCAATCGAAATTAGATTATATAAAACAACCTTGCGTAGTTTGGGCATGTAAATGAAGTACAAAAGATGTAGCAATAAGGAGTGGACCTAAACCAACATGAATAGAATTGTTCAAAAAGACTTGAGCAAATTAGATTTAATAACTCATGCAAATGAAAATTTAAGGAAATTCCATATAACTGACATAAGACTAATGAAGATGGTGATAATGATTAAGACAATATGTTTTTCTACACATCAATTTATACGAGCATATGCATATGTATGTTTGCATGGAAAATCAAGATCGTAAAGAAGTTATGAATCAAAATTATGCTAAAAAATAATTGACTCTATTTTTCTCCATCTACAAACACTTAATATGTATGAGTAATGTGTGTATAATAGCATGCACAATAGTTAGCATGATTGTATGTTCAGCCACAAAATATTGTAAACTACACAATGGATGTATGAATGAATGTGTATATGAAACTTGTGTGTGTGTGTGTGTGTGTGTGTTTATCTCTATTGTATTATTTTCACAATGCATGTGCATGTACACATGTAGCTACAAGGTATGTAGGTACTATGCACATATGAAAATATATCTACACAAAATGTTATAAAAGAACCCATGTATGCATATACACACGTTCCATCACATATTTTCATGAAGGTATGTTCCTGTGTATTATATTTGTATACATATAGTTCCTACATTACACATATATCATAACATCAATATCGGCATCTTATTTTCAAAAAAACAAGGCAATCCCTAAATTTATACAACAACTCATCAGCCTGATTACTCATGTTCACTACTCCCATTCTATTGCATAACTGGGACAACTAATATTTAATATACTATCAATTATCAAATTCTAAAACTAGTTCTGGTGACAGCATGCCATGCAGATGAGGCAGATGCACAGTAAGTGGTAACCAAGCTAGGCATATCGGCGGAGTAACCAACAATGGCCTCAATCTTTAACACGCTAAGCCAATTCATCATTTATAACTAGAGCTTCTGCACCATATTTCACACTTTCTTATATCTCCATTCTTCAAAATACTCGTTAAAAAACCCTAATTGAAAAGGGCGAGCATTTCCAAACATCACTAGAGTGCTGAAACGAACAAGATCCACTATGCCACATTCCCCACGCAACATGACCAATAGGTACACCCAATGCAAATTCAAAGAATGATTGACGTGTTAGCTACTGCAATGCGACCTCAAATTAGAAATTAAAAAAGAAAAAGAAATCATTAAACCAAATCAGCCACAGATCCAGAAACCACTAGGATCACGTGAAAAATCGGAAATTTTAAAAAGCAAAACCAACTAAAAGAGGATGGGTGCTCCACCTGACCGGGAGTTAAGGGACCGGATTCCACCATCTTCCTGGGGCTTCAGCCAAGGAAAAACAACCAAATGATCTGATCAGAATAAGCAACCCCACGAAGGGGAAACAACTCAACACAGATCAAAATGCGAGATATACTTCCAATATAAACAGAACCGCCCTTCTCTTCCTCTCCACCCACTATCCCCGCTACCCAGGTTAGAGGAACCGTCTTCAGTGAATCTTCATCAACACGAGGAAACAGATGGTGAGATGATAGTATTTAAACCCTAAGGTGATGGGCCGGATCTGAAGCAAGGCAGATGAAACTAGCGGGAGAAGGGTCGTTCTCCGTGGGGGTTGAAAATTTATGAAGAAAAAAAAAAGGGTGGGGTGGGCGGTTGGGGGAGTTGTTGGTTCCTTGCCTTCTAGTCGTCGCCTTCAACAAGATAAATTACAGAAACAGTATAATTCAGTATTAAAATCGAGACGAGCAAGAAGAAAATCAGAAACCAGAGAGATCGTTCTTGCCGCTCGACGATCTGGTTTTTCTTTTTTTTTAATTTAATTTGTTTTTTAATCTACATTAGGTCATGATTCGATCATTGAATGTTGTTTGGTACGGTGTGGCCGCTTATGTAACCGGATCGAGGAGAGGGTGCGTGGCCGGTAGTAGCACGGTTACTATGGCGCGCGCGGCAACACAGATGGCTACATGTTGAATAACTAAAGTTCGCGCATTATTTTTAAATGGATAAAATAGTCATTTTTAAGAGAATTTGAATTATTTTTTATCAATATAAATTTTATATGTTATGTTTATTTAATAAAAAAAGATTAATCAACATATCATAAATAATTTATCTTCCTGACTGTAGCTTAAGTTATAGTCTCTAAAGTTAAATGTGATAAAATAGATGTGCAAATTATAAATAGAATTATAATTAGATATATCTTAAAAAGACCTCGTACTAAAACTTTATTTTTCTATTGATTTTGAGAACTAGCGTCTTGGTAGAATGGAATATTAAGACTTTTTTTGTCTTTTCTAGTTGTGCTTGTCTATTTATAAAAACATTGGATGGACTCCATTCAATCTAATAATATATGAGAAAGCAAGCATTCAAAGCTGATGCGTCATCAAAATATTTAACATTCGGCATGGCTCTCAAGACATTTTGCATGACTATTGAGGCATTTTTTAGATAAAAAATGTTTTGATTCAAATTAAAAACCGTTCAAAGCTCTAATTTCAACAAACTAACGGTCAAAATGACCGGCTCAATAAGACAAACCCAATGACACCAAAATCGATTTGATCTAAGCAAAACAAGTCAAGATCAAGTCATTAAATCATTTTTAGAAGCTTTGGATGGTTAATTAGAGGTTTAAAGGGACTCAATATTTTACAAGCTTATAGTCAATTGAGCGTCTTGATGAGACGAATTCAACGAGCTCAAGATCACTCAATCATGATGTCATCAAAGCATTTACATGTCCATAAAATATCATCTGATGGTGTAGATCTGATTCCTACAATATTTATAGCGGTTGTCACTCCCAAAATCTTTAAATAATGCCCCAGTCGCCTCATGAAAGTGGCGCTAGGTTGGGACCTCAAGGATGAGGAAAATGACTAAAATCTGAGTCATTCTAGATTCAATGACCCAATGATAACTTACGCCCTTCGTAGCAATCGACCATCACTCATCGACCACCTTCGATCGCCGCTGACCATCCACTACTCGTTGTCATCGATGAACCATGTGGTCTAGCGTGTAACAACGTACCATGAACACAATGTAGTGATGCATCATGAATACAATGTTATAACACATCGAAACGGTGTAAGGGTACACTCTAAATAAGTGTAATGATGCACACATAATACGGTCACCCAAATATGATGCAATGACGCACCCAATATATGATGTGATGATGCACCCTGAATATAATAAAACAACTTACCCGCAATACAAGCTAAAGAATAACATTGCATCAAAGATTTGTTGATAACTCTTTGCAAAATCTACTTATAATATCGTATTTAGAATACAATGACTTTCTATGTACTCCTGAAGTTCCTCTCTTACATCGTATATCGACAAGTGATATCTCTATTGCAATGACCTACCATTGTAGCACCAAGTATGACCTTGGTGGTCAATTGATGCTACTATGACTCTTTATTATGACATGTGTGACCACCTACAACCTACGTGACTAATTTCTACTGCAGTTTTCAACCATGACTTTTGTGGCCAACTTACATTGCCCACTATTGCCTATGTGGTCAATTGTTGTCATTACAACCCTCAACTACGACTTTTGTGACCAATTGGCGTTATTGCAATTGTCTACTATGATACCCATACGGCTATCAACTACAACCTATGTGGCCAACTACTTCTACAACTTTCAATTGTGGCCTCTACGACAAGCTAATGTTATTACAACCATAGTATACAATTTGTGTTAACAAACTCAACAAGATGAACCCAATGATACCAAAATTAATCTTATTTGAGTCAAGTAAGCCTAGATCAAGTCGTTAAACTATTCTTGGAGGCTTTAGGTAGTTAATTAGAAGTTCAAATGGACTCAAAATTTTACAAGATTATAGTCAAATTGAGCATCTTGATAAGAAGAATCCAATAAGTTTAAGATCGCACAATTTTGATGTCATTATGACACTTAAATTTCAATAAAATATATGTCGATCGAGGGAATCACTATGGGTCATCGAATGTTGTGGTCCTGATTCATGCAATATTTTGGGAGGATGTCAGTCACAAAATCTTTAAATAGAGCCCCACTCACCTCATGAAAATGACGTTAGATTGAGATCTGCAGGAGGAAGAGAATGACTAGAATCTGAGAGTCATTATGGATTTGAAGACCCGTTGATAATTGCCGCCATCCATAGCAATCAACTACCACTCACTGACCATCTTCGACCGTCACTGACCACCCATAAAATACAAAGAATAACATTGCATCGAAGATCTGATGATAACTCTCTACAACAATTGTTGTTAAATTTCATATTTAGAATATGATGATTTTCTCTTGACTCATGAAATTCTCTTCTCACATCGTAGACAATTGATGTATCTAGTGCAATCACCTACTATTGTAGCACCTACTACGACCTTGGTGGCCAATTGATGTAATTCTAGCTCCTCATTATGGCTTGTGTGTCGAACTACATCCAACATGACTAATAACTACTGTAGTTTTTAACCACAACCATTGTGGCCAAATTATGTTATCGTAGTTGCCCGGCACTGCTTATGTGGTCAATTGTTGTCATTACAGCCCTCACTACGACCTTTGTGGCCAACAACCATTATTTTAGCTATCCACTATGGCCCTAGTGATTAACTAACACTATGAAGCTATCACTTATGACCTATGTGGCCAACTATTACTATGACTTTCAACAATGATCTTTGCGACAAGCTGATGTTATTACAACCACAGTCTAAAATATATGTGATGAACTATTACCTTTGTAGCAAACAACTACGACATTTGCATCTTGCTATTGCTATTATCACTAAGAATTGTAACCTTATTGTTGTTATTATGGTGGAACTATTGTTGTACATTTTTTATTATCAACCTTGTAATTTCATTTTCCTTAAATCAGAAGGAGGGTGGATCTGTGCACCTACAATCACATAGTACACTACCTTAATTGCGCAAGGTCCCATGATATTTTCCCTTGCTACTTTCACATAAAAAATTATGGAGTCTCCTCCGCTGCTTCTCTTTTATATATGTGTGTATTAGATGTTAGTACAATACAAAGACATTAAATTATCACTTTATCGCTGCGAAATTTTTGACAAACAACAAAAGTATTATCATAGAACATGAAAACAAAAAGAAAATAAAATAAATGTAGAATAGTCAATATCTAAATAAGTCTATGTAGGCTAATTGTTGGAAGACCCAACCAACTCAAATTGTCAACTTGTAGAGCTCATCATAAAAAACTCATCAATGTCACCACAACTACAATACTAGATCTTAAGGTCAATTAAAAAAAGTTATCCAATCCACAAGGAGTACCTACCCTCATATTCAATCCTCAAGGTAGGGTTCTCAAGTAGCATACAACATGACACTTGGCCCAACATAGAGTAAGCTTATCAAGTAACTCAACACAATTGGTTGCTAGTCTCCTATATTGATTGAAGTGGGTAAACTTCTTCAACAAGGTGCATTCCACATTTTGGAAACTATTAGCAACAAATCTTTATTTCTACAATGCCTTCTTCAGTTACATCACATGAACTTATAACCTAATGTAAATTTAATGTAGGGATTAGAGCTAACATTTAAGGACACAATTATGGTTTTGAGTTTATAATTAGCTATAAGAAATGAGACGAATTTGAATTCAACAAACTCAGAGAAAAAAACTGACAGAAAAAATCATCTTTTAATAAAATTCTTGCAAATAAAATTTCATTATACAATTAAGATTTATGCCAAGCTAATTTTATTTATTTATATTAAATTGTGTATAATAAATAAAAATCTATGCTAAGAATATCTAAAACAATTATGTTGATTAAAAAACAATTCTAAAAATATTTGAAACTATTATGTTATTTATTAGGAAATGTATAGTTTAAGAAGCTTTTTTTTATTGTCTAAAAGTTTTTCTTATCATTTTCTTCAGAAAACAAATATAATTCTGACTTAGAGGTAATAAGTTAATAGTTCGATGTAGCTTCATTTCACTATGCATATTGAACTTTATAACAAATTTCTATATACATTTGTACAATTAAAATTTTATATATTTATAAAACTAATATTCAAATGATTCTTGATGTGTCATTAATAATTTTTTATCACCCATGATTTTCAACACATTCTTTTATAAAGGATTTTCAAAATTCAAATGTAAGATCATCCAGGCCCAATTTCAGGTCAAAATGGTTGTTTCAACAAGAAAAACCCAATTATACCAACATTAGTTTGATCCAAGTCCAATCAAGCCAAAATCAAGTCGTTGAAGCACATTTAAAAGCTTTGGATTGTTAATTGAATAGTCAAATAAATTTCAAATTTGACATAGTTATAGTCAAATAGAATGTCTTGATGAGAGAAATCTAACGAGTCGATGATCACTCAATTTTGAGGTCGTTATGATGCTCAATATTTTAAAAAGCCCTTATGATTAAGGGGTGTTGGTCATCCGATTGGATAATTAATGAATATATTCGCCCAATAACCAAAAGGCTCCTCCAGAATGGACTATAAATGGACCCCCTCTTTTCACTTAAGGAGAGAGGAGAAGAAGAGGATTTTGGAGCCCGTTATAAACTAAAGATTTGGAGATAACTTTCGACCTTCTCAGCCACCGAACACCATCAACCATTAAACCACCGTCAACGACCGCCGATTATCCCTGCTTGTCAACGCCGACCTCCTCGGGACGCAGACCCATTCTTGTAAACATGGTGTCCTAAATTTGAATGTAATGTGTTACTCCCATATTGAAGACCTATAAACAACTTATGACATTTGTAGCAAAAGAATATCGTCAATATTTGTCGTCACTGACCACCAACCACTAGCAACCACTGCTTATGACCTTTGCAGTTAGAATATTGTGATTGTTCCTATCACCTATATTTTTATGTACGATGTACATCGATAGTTGTTGTCTTTGATATCAATAAGTGTTCCTATCACTTATATTTTTATGTATGATCTACATCGATAATGTTATTGCAGTCATCAACAATGACATTTGTGGACAATTGCTGATGTTAAAGTCACAAACTACAATCTGGTGGCCAACTGCTATTGTTGCAGTTCCCAATTATGACTTTTGTGACCAACTGATATTATTGCAACCACTAACAACAATCTATGTTGCTAATAACTATTATTACACTTGGAACTATAGCCTCTTTGGTAAATTGCCACTATCATAGCCACTAACTACATCTTTTATGATGAACTACATTTGTTACAACCTAATTACAACTACTATAGCTGAACTACCATTGTATATTTATAATCATCAACATTGTAATTACATCTGCTCTAATTCAAGAGAATATGAGACTTGTACTTACAATCACATAATGGATTATTTTGACTGGGCTAAGTCCTGCGATTTTATCCCTTTCTAGGGCTTTTCCATGTAAAAATCTTGGTATCTTCTCTTACTATTTTTTTATTATTTATGCGTGTATTAGATCCCCGTGCAATACTAACAGATTAACTTACTTTCTTGCACACAACAATTCTATTGATAATACTATCATTCAAGTTCTTAAAAGACATGACCAAATTATTTACTTTCATAGTCTATGATTTACTAAATCTATAATGATATGATTCTTTCGCACCTAAATAATTAAATTTTAGATTTTAAAATATTATTTATTAATTTTATGCAAGCTAAAAATTTCAAGTTGTGCCCAAAACTCCCTTTTATCTAGAAAAATATATGTTGGTGGAGTAAGACTTTCTTATTGCTTGTGTTATATTCCATCATTAAAAAAAAATTGGGAAAAAAATAACTTGTTGCTTTTATAGATAAGCAATTATTAGGTGTGGAGTCAGCACATACAAATTTCGTTGTATTTTGGTTGTATTGGCTGTATCAATACAACCAATATATTAAATATACAATGAAATCCACACCTTCTACACTTATTTTATCTGCACCTAATAAAAGAGAAGTAAGCATTACTTCATGATTGTGATGCTATGGAGAAGTGTACATGCAATCAAAAAACATTTTTAATGAACATTTTATGTCAATTAAAAAGACTGATTCAATTTTAAAGGATTAAAGATGCTTACACGTGACATAATGATTGAGGGTGTTATTTCTCACTATGATGTCACGAGTTCGAATCGTGCATATTTCCCTTTGGGCTTGAATTTCTCAGAAAAAAATAATAAAATATTAAATTGAAGACTAACTTTGCTAAACGAATGCCAAGTGCCAACAAACCAGCTGACTGAGAAATTTACATACATACCAACAATTCCTATGTATTCACATTTCTAATACCTTAAATTTGATATTTACATAAATGTGTGTTATAGGCCTATCCATTAAATGTGTATTTCACTTTTAAAATTAATAATAGTTTTATTTTTGATGTAGTATTAAAACTTTTAGTATTATGCATGTAATTTTGTTGTTAGATATGCAAATAAATAAGAATTCAGTGTTTGCCATGTAAAAACTTTTTTTCTTGGACATGAAGACAGCTTATCATTAGTCTTTCCTGTTTTTTATTCATGCTTAAACTTTTAAACAGAGTATTTACATGGTAAACCTTTTAGAGTAAATATAATAATTCCAATTCTATAGCATAAATAAATAAGTATAATGACATCAACTCTAAATTAGATGTTGTTCATGTAGTCAAGTTAAATTAATAGGTGTGTATAACTCACATAGCCTTACTTATACAAGGTGGAGTATATAGCGGTATATTGGTTAGTACTAAACATGATTACTCTATACATGAAATTACATTAAAAGATCAACATGTAATAATTTCTTTGTATTTAACAGACAATTTCAGACTAAGACTGTCAAAAAAGCTCGTTGTTAGCGAATAATCTGTGTTTGAATCGTTCATTAAGTAAATGAGCCAAACACGAAT
>NW_018164644.1:208922-209546 GCF_001263595.1 Phalaenopsis equestris | reverse complement strand
CTTATTTATTTAAATATCTAGTGAAAGAGAGAAAAAAAAAATGAAATAAGAGTTAATTTCATTTGTGGGTATTGTAGAATATTTATAGATACATATTGGCAGTAAGAAATGTGCATTGATACCATATTAATGCCTGAAATAGAAGGCGAATTAATAGAAAAAATCAAAAATGAAATAATAAGGAATACAATAAAAGAGAATATAAATTAAACAATATAAAATAAAATAAAAACTTTATGATATTTCCTTAATATCTAACACCTAAACATTAATGTTTTAAAAGCATATCTCACTCAAATCTTTAACATCACATCAAAATTAAATACCACCAACATATCCCTTTTAGAAGTAAAATACATATTTATATGCAATCCTTTATAACACCAAAATGTTATCAGCATAAACTCCGAACTTTAATTGATAAATGTGTAAATACATAAAAATTATGTGGTATGCTGTAAATTTCCCAAAAACTCTTTTTCAGCTTTTAAGAATTTGTTCTCGTATAATAATGATATATCAAACTTGATTGATTGGTGCAATCATCTCAAACTAACCCCAAATTCCTAACTCCATTACTACTTATGGAAGCAGGTGATATATATATATATATATGATCACCCA
>NW_018164644.1:207048-208859 GCF_001263595.1 Phalaenopsis equestris | reverse complement strand
TATATATATATATATATATATATAGAAAAGGATGACCATTAATGAGATTGTGGTTGAAATTGAGAAGAATCTAAGTAGCTGGTGCTGAAGCATCCAAACCTAAAAATTTAGTGGATTAGGTGAGATGAAGGAAGCTTACTACGCTTGTTTAGTAAAGAGTTATAGCGAAGCATAACAAATACAATTTGGTTCAGTCACTAACTCCAGGAATATTTTAACTGGCTAATCAACATTGTTTACAAAGAGGAAAGTGACCTCCTAACCGCCTATCATGCAGGTAACTATCTATTTACGTATCTACCACCTGTACTTCAGTTTTTACATTCTGTGCATGAAAAAGTTATATTTGATGTGAAGTGAAAGATTTGGGCGGTACAGGCGTAAATAGTCTAGGTGCCAGACAACTAAATACATAGGAATTGGATTTTTAATGAATGGCTTTCGTTTATATCAGTCTTAATCATCCTTTTGGGTTTAGAATATCAGGCCAGGGACAAATTGGACATGGCACTAGGGTGGCTACATTATTTTCTAAATTATTTTAGCTGTTTGAAATGATGGTGATGACACTGGGGTGGTTACACTGCCAGTGACAAATTGGATGATAGGAAGGCAGCCGAGCTGCTTGGTTTGTATAACGAAATTGTATGCAGCAAAAATTCATTTGCAAAAGAGAAATATTTGCTGTTGTATGTGTTACGGAGGGTTCACATATTTCCTTCTCCTAATAGAATGGACGTGGCAGAGGACCCCTACAATATTGATGTTAGCGCCTTCTTGGATAGGACAAAGTGACTATAGCCAAGGTCATCACAGTAGGAGAAAATTTTATGTCCATGGGACGGCCAACCATCGGGCGCACAGTTGACCATCCGAGCGAAATATTTTTTACATGCGAAGAGAACATGAAGGTTATGCTTAATGATATGATGGAGGTCATCGGTGAAGATGAGGACATTAATTAAATTAAAGTATTATAATCACTCTCTATAACTGTCTTTTTTGTCCTTTTGCGATGTTAAATCAGTTTGTAGAGCTTGAGCGAGTTGACTTATGGACTATGGACTCCGTTTGTCTCACCGAGCATTCAAAAGATTCACTAAGTTGGTATTAATAAGAATTTAGGGATTTCCTAATTTCTCTTACCGAACTTGATGTGTGTATATATATGTATGTATGTATGTATATATGTAAAAGTAAATTCTTATGAACAGACATTTTGAATTGTCTGACGCTTCTTCAGGACGTCAAAAGCACTAATCGTTGATCTATATCAAAACTCATCGAAATATTCCTTTGGATATATGTTATAAGTGAACTCGTAAGAAAAATAATTTTTCATTTTGTTCTGTAACTCTCTTAACAATCTTCATAGTTGAAAAACACGTATGTTTAGTTGTTGACATCGAAACAAACACTATCAAGATAAATATAATTAAACAGCAAATAAAATGATATATGACTGATTTTTCTTGTCTTAGCTAGCATTTGACATAAATCAGATGTTTTTGAGAGATTCTAAAAAAGAAATTATTATGACGCACTTCAAGTTTAAAATGCTTTAATTGAATTTTTAATTATAACCTTTATATATCCATGAATTCTTAATGATTGAATTTATTTGAAAGTTGACAAATATCATTAAATTTGAATGATTTTATAATATTTTTTTTAAATTTTTTTATTCATCATCTTTAGTTATGTATCTAAATTAGCTATGCAAATATGAACTTTATAACCACGTCCTAATATAATGGTGTCTTTTTAATTATGAGAGCGTCCTCAAAGTTCAGAGTAAGGAGAATTCAAAT
>NW_018164644.1:205753-206849 GCF_001263595.1 Phalaenopsis equestris | reverse complement strand
TTTTATATATATATATATATATATATATATATATATTCCATCTCTTCACAGAATAATTTGACCTTATGGAACAAAGAAGGCCATCTTATTTCTCTTAAATTTTGAAAATATATTTGGTTATTGATATTAAATTCATTACATTGAAGTTTTCTTATAATTTTATTTATAATAATTAAACAAATTGTCTGTGATTTTTAAAATTTCTATCATAAGATGTAGGACAAAAATAAAATTAAATGAGATCATATTACATCATAAGCTAAAATTATGAATTTTCAAGAAATGATTCTTTAGGCTAATTCATGTATTTTTTTACTATGAGTTGTTAGGTTGAATGTTTATAAAATACATATTTTTTGTAGAAAACCAATACATTTAACTTGGAATGCATGTTTTTAGAAACTGGAGTTGTTTAATTCAACACTAATCAAATAGATTGAAAAACCTTTTTCTCATGTTTTTTATGAAACATTCCAAGTGTATTGAAATGTGGAAAAAGACTGGTGCTGAAGGTGATGCAAGCAAGGGCCACTCACAGATGGTGAGAAGCATAGCATGGGGTTTAAATATTACACAAATTAGGTACTCCTTAAATTGTACTAAAAATAAAAATTTTAGGGCATTTTGAATCTTCAAAATTTTATTTTATATTATTTTTCCTTCAAATAAGAAAATTAAAGAAAATGCAATGCTTTATGATACATAGGGCCGTCAATTTGGCTCGTTTTTTCGTGAACAGCTCGTGTTTGGCTCGTTAAGCATATCGTGTTTGGCACGTTCTTTAAGCCTAACGAGCCGAACACGAACAAATTTTTAAGCTCGAAATGTAAACGAGCCGAACACGAATAACAGTTTGTTCGCTCGTGTTCGGCTTGAATGACTCGAAAAAAAAATTATATAATTTTTTATATAACAATATATTACATGTATTAGTTATATAATAATATATTATATATATTTATGTCTAAGTTTAAATCATAACACCTCATCTGACAATGTGGTTAGTATCTTATTTTGTATAGATTTGATCCGGGTTCGAATCCCACACTTTACATCTATTTTTCTCAATTTTAGTTTAACGAGCCAATTTCGAGCC
>NW_018164644.1:202418-205646 GCF_001263595.1 Phalaenopsis equestris | reverse complement strand
CGAGCCGAACACGAGCCAAGCCTGAGCTCGCTCAAGCTCGGCTCGTATACAGCCCTAATGATACATTGCCAAAAAAAATTCCAAGTCTTGTTTGGCCCGATCAAATTGACATGCAGAAATTATTTGGTACAAACTTCAAACATAACTATATGCGTGAAAGAAGAGAGTGAATTGTTGTGAATTTATAAGTGCATGCCAAGTACACAACTATATAGTCATTTTCTATTATATTTTTTTGAAATATACAATGAGAACCTAACAATGCATAGCCGTGCCCTAAAAAAATGGAATACAAAATGAGTACCTAACAATACATAGTCATGCACTAAAAAAAATGAAGTACACAAGATGATCACAATTATGTACTACAATACTTAAAAAGAGCCTTTATAGTTCTACAACCCAATTCCTATGTATCAATATACAACCACTCAAAACTTTAATTTTTACGTATAGATCCAACCACAATATGTAATCCTCAAATAATGATACACATGATCGACTTGAGCGTGATAAAGCCCTATTAGCAATACAAAAATGATGAACCCTCATTGTTCACAAAGGCAATTTTATAGATGTATTACCTTCGTATAAAATGTTGTTTTGTCTGCTTGTAGATACGTTGAAGCCACACAGAATGTGAAGTGCTGATGCACCCAAAATTAATTCACCACCTTAGTGAAAGCTTTCGTCAATCATCCCCCATCCTTTTGATTCATATCAAATTATAATTATAGATGAAAATTGTATTCTCTATATTTTTTTGTCTACTACTCTTCACATAAAATAAAAATGACCCCAAAAAAATCTTAAATTAATGTTATTATTTACTTATATAATAGGCGACAATATTACCCTTTCTTAGAATGAAATTTGCGAAATTTAATCTCCAAGTAGTTTTTGCTTTAAAGGCAATCACTGAATTAATTGTTGAAATAGTTTTATAATATATAGAATGAGGCAAGTGGCATATCAAGTTTGAAATTTTATAATGATTGCTTTGTATAATTGACAAATTAGACAAAGAGGCATATTTTGTTTAAAAATTTTTCGAAGGTTGGTCGAACTGGTGAAGATTTTTAAAGCGAAATTAAGTAAACTAATTGATATAGAATTCTTGAAAATCTCAGTGTCATCTTTCTTAGGTATAAAATGGAAAAAGAAAAAGAAGCTTGATCTAATAAGATTGATTTATGCAATTTATTTGGCCTAATGATTGATAGTATTGCCTATAATCAAATGTCTAGAGTTCAAGACTTGACACATATAGGTGCACGCTTGAGTTGAAAATAAAAATCCAACAAGAGAGACTAAACACAAAAATATGTCCTCCTCAAACATAATGCCCAAATTCAAATGAATGACATACCACATTTATTTATAATAGTAATAATAATAATGAGCGGAAAATGCATACATGCCGCACAATTCTTATGTAGGTATTTATGTATCTATCGCTCAAAATTTGATTTTTACATTTGTAACAACTTGATCTCATAAACCTATATATGAAAAGGTCTATTTGACTTTTAAAAAGATGGTGATGGGATTTTGTATGTGAAGTTAACGATTTGTGTGGTCTGCATGTAAATATAAATGTTTAGGTGTTACATATATGTGGATACATTACAATTGTGTGGTATGTATGCAATTGTGCCTGGTAGTTTTCATATGATCTAGATGATTTAGAGGCGCAAAGAGATGACACAACACTGTTAATCTCTAAAGAGAAAAGAGAATCCAAACCGACAAGAAGATGAAGTACATGAGATGGATACAATTACGATAATTAAACAGTAAGTTTAGCAAGTATCATATAAGTACACAAAATTTCTCCTAGGCATATAGATGAATAAAAAAAATTGAAGAAATTGATGTCAATGTAGAAATATGAACCAAGTAACATATTGGTATACTTTGGATGTTTAAGTTACAATAATTTGAACATGATACATCAATGTGATATAATACAAACAGGGGAAAATCAAAATAATTTAGTTATGTTGCGTGTGGGAATTTTCATGGCGGTAGGGTGTAGGTGTTTAGCTTTGTATGAATATGCCACAAAAATAGGTGAAATAGAAAGATTAAGTCACACAAGATTTTTTATATGAAATGCTCAAAAATGAAAAAATCATGTGGCTTAACCCAATTAAAACGATTTCACTATAAAGAGATAGTTTATAAAATTTTGTCTCTCTTAAATAGAAGGATGCAATCTTATAAGAGCGGGAATTATATAAAATGTTGAAGTAGTAGCGATCCAACTACGATGTTGGGGACCGAATTTGGGGGTCAAGTGACAGAGATTTGAGAGTAACGTTGTTCGTGATGATCTAATTAGTTTTGCAACTAGAAAATGAATATGAAGACTATGCAATAGTGATGGTGCCCAAGTTATGGTGATCTAGTGATTGTAGTGGCCTTAAGAAAATGGCTTTGTGTGACGACAACCAGGAGATGGTGGTCTAACAATGATAGTGGTTGGGCAACATTTGTTCAATGGGGATTATGATATGACAATAGTAGCAGACAGAAGATTATGGTTTGATAGTGGACTCAGTGACACGAAGATGGTGGTGACAGTTAGGTCATCGCTAGTGAAAGCAGTGACCATGAGATGGAGCTTAGAATACATAAGAGCATGGGGCTGTCATAAATCTACTTCTATAAGCACCCCTTCATGAAAGAACGAGAGGCTAGTTATAGATTTTAAGAGTTACATTGTAAATATAGCTTGAATCAAGACTTCTGAAAATATGTTGCAGGAGGTGGTATAGTGGGATTTAAGGAGTCAAATCCATTTGCAAGGCATGGTTTCGGGATTTGTATCTTTCATACGCTCTAATTTTAAGAAAGATTTGAACCACATTCTTGATATTTGTCATCAAGAACTTTAAAGTAGCTGGAATACTTTTATGCTTCATTTTGTTGAGGCAATCTACTGAGTGCTGAGAGGTGAAAGATGAACACTCCATGGATCTGCGATGCTTTAAGGCTTTGGCTTTGATAACACGATGAATTCTTGAAAGAGGAAATAGGGAGAAGAGACAAATAAGATAACTATGTATAAATTTGCTCTGCTTATCATTAATTCATTTGTTGTTACAAACGTCTATATTTTTAGACAGAAGGGCGCTAAACTTGAAATATTGTTGAGGGTTAAAACTGTAAATATATAAGTGGCATTATATTGTATGTATATATATATATATATATATATACATA
>NW_018164644.1:189208-201331 GCF_001263595.1 Phalaenopsis equestris | reverse complement strand
ATATATATATATACATACATACATACATATATATACATACATACATATATATATATATATATACATACATACATATATATATACATACATACATATAGATATATATGTATACATACATATAGATATATATGTATACATACATATAGATATATATGTATACATACATATAGATATATATGTATACATACATATAGATATATATGTATACATACATATAGATATATATGTATATATATAGATGTATATGTATATACATACATATATATATATAGAGATACATACTTATAAAAGCAAACCCTATATAATCTATAAATGCAAACGTCTAAAGTACTAAATAATTCTTGCCCTTTTTATTTAATTTTGATATTTTAGGTAAGGAAAACATTGCTCTATTTGTAAAAATTAGTATAATAAAGCAAAGCATGGCTAACTCAAAAACCATTTAATTTTTGACTTGAGAACTCATCTCAAAATGTTTTTTTGTTTCCAAATCATATCCGGAAAAAAATTGAAATAAAAAAATTATTTTGAATCCAATTATACACTTTTGAAATTTACTCAATTTTAATCATAAAAGCATGAGTAATGATCCATAACATCAATAATTTGACCAATGTTAGGAAGAAATGTTTATCCCTTCGGTTCCAGCTAAGATTAAATAATTAGAAATAGGCTTATCAACAATTGATTCAGCATGTCAACTCGATTTGATCCTGACTTAGAAAAACTTAGTTTGACCCGATTAAATCTTTGGGCTGGATAATTTTAATATTTTTGATCGAATTTGGGTTGACCCATCAACCCAAAATTGACTCTGACTCATAAATAAGAATTTGATCATAACATTACTCACAATGAACTTAAATTTGGCTCGAATAAGTATTATGCATATATTAAATAACTTATGTGAGTCAGATTCAAGATAATCACATAAATTTGGATTATACTCTCATTTAATATTCGGGTTGGATTAGAGTCTAAGAGATTTTGGACATGTCAATAATTTGGGTCAAACCAATTATAATATGCGGCACCCTAAAGACTATGAATGTGTGGGTAGGGCCCTATTGGCTTGGCACTTCTTGTACTTCTAGAACAACATTATGGGAACAAAGTAGTTTGACTGAATGAATAGCTGTGGATAAAGAAGAGTAAACTCATTTTTTTATAAATTTGTTTGGACTAAAATTTCTTCTAGAACATAAATTTTAAACTATTTCATAGATAAAATTTCATCAAAAACTTCTTATTATATATCATATTAAAAATATTGAACCTGTGATCTCCTGTGAACCACTATTTGTTTTTTTATCATATTTATATTTTAAAATAATCATTAATTTAGGACCCGTTTGGGGGCAGTTTATAAGTGCGGCGGTGTTTTTGAAAACTCTGTTTAACCTGTTGGTTTGCGCGTTTTTGAAAACGCTGTCAACCACATTTGAGTTTTTTACACTAAATGCAGGCCACGGGTCAACCCCCTCAGTAGACTCACGTGCAGTGTTTCAGGAAAAGCTGCTTATTCTGAAACGCACAAACTGCCCCAAACAGGCCCTTAATGAAATTATATAAAAATTTAGTTATATTTATTTTCTGATATGCATGCATCTGATAGATTTTTAGACCTTAATTTTCTCGAAAATATTTTTCTTATTTATACATCGGAATGTTTGATAGTTTAATAATTTTACGAGATAATTTATGATGAGCAAAATCAAAGTTATGCGTAATAAAATTGGTCATTTTGATACAAACTACACAAAAATATATCTTGTTCCATTTTTTTTTTCAAATTTAATCTATAAAACAAGTCGCCACTAATTGATATGTTTGTTATCTGTATTATCAATATAAAAGCAGCAAAAAAGAAAAAAAAGAAAAAAAAATCAACCCTATAAATTCAAAATTGTACAATAACAATACATTCAGATAGTTGTATTCAGATAGTCGTATGTGCGAATGATGGTGTTGATCGAACTAAGCCGTGTGCACAACAACACGATTAGATCCACACCATCGTCCAGACGATGAACATAATATTTTCTCCTAATACTAAGAACTATATATATAACAATGACCGTGCTGCATGAAACATCAAGTCCATTCAAAGCATTGATCATTTGCCTTGTCCAACTCTGTCTCTAATGCCCCCATCTGCTTCTCCAGATCCTTCAGCACTTGATCCATATTATTAAGCCTTCTGCTCGTCGATTCCTCTGCAACAAACGGTGCCATCAATGCTTGTTGCCTTACATATACATATATTAATTTTATTTATGGCAAATAACCACATTGTTAATCTCTTCGACTTAAGTCTCCACACATGATGATCCGATCATGTGAAATGCACGATAATGGGGCAGGATCATGAGTGCAGTTCACCAGACAGAATAAATTTTCCTTCAAATATGATATTTAATTAGGACCCAATTTCAATTCAAATATATAAATGTGTAGGTATCATTTAAAGTTTTGTTGGAAAATTAATTTTAAAATCTTATTTGAGATTATTTTTCTCTTTAATTTTTATCATAATAATTACAGTCTTAAGTTCTCCCCTCAATCATGATCATGCTCAATGAAAAACTTTTCTACACACACTATGGGTCTGTTTGGGGCAGCTGCAGCTTATTGAATAATCTGCTGATAAGCCAGATGTAGTGACTATTATAAATTTTTATTTTTTTGAAATAATTAGACCGCAGCCAGAAAGCCCCAACTGCACCTAGGTAGGTGCGGTGTGAAAACACTATTTTCAACATTTTGAAAACGCATAAGCTGCCAAAATGCAGTTTGCCCAAACAGGTATGGTGCGTTTTTAAAACGCCACCGCACCAAATAATCCACCCCAAACGAGCTGTATATATAGAGAAAACAAACAAATGGACAATGATGATCACGAGAAGCTTAATGTAGAGGCGGATCAAGGTAGGGTCTAGATAGCATAATTATCTCTCTTAAAATTTAGATTTTTACTTAAAATAGGGGGTAATTTGTATTTTTGCCCATTCCAAAATATCAAATTTGTCCCTCTTAAAATATTACTTTGCCCTTCCTTGCTCTAATCCCTTCTACATTCGGTCAAACAAGAGGCTGAGTCTGCCCTATACTAAATGAAGAAGAAAGAGTACCCATGCGAGAAATGAACTCAGAAATCGTAAGCACTTCGCCGGCGGCAGTAGTGATGGTGACGGCAGCGGCCGGGGGGGGGGGAGGGGCACCGCCACGCACCCGCCCCCACGCTTGCAACTCCTCCTCCCCTCCCAACATTCCTTCTGCTCCCTCGTTTCGTCTTTAGGGTTTATTGGAAAGAAGATTAAGATCGCCACTACGGAAATATTATATATATATATATATAATGGAGAAATAATGATTCCAACATACCTTCTCAGTTATCTTATGCGTGCTCCTCTCTCTTTCTACCTTAAATAGATGAATTAATATTCGTATATTTCTATGCATTGCTCATAAAATTCTCCAGAGGAGGCTTCCGAGTCTACGTAGAAGACAGAGGGGGATGGATTTTTCTCATGTGTCATAAATACGCCATTGTTTGCTGACTAGTAATTAATCTAGATGTAAAATTACTTCTAGATTATTAGTATTAAGGGAGATTTATGCAACAGCAGTTATTTGAAGTTTTGCACATTATACAACTAATGCTTGGTATCTTCTATTTAAGAAAACTTCACAACATAAACCCTAAATAATTAAACTTAATCTTTATGCATCTTTTATGATACTAATAGCTGACATGACTGCACAGATATCTTATTATAAACATAAATTCACTTAACAACTCAGTTGACAGGCAGCCGGAGTAGGTGGCCCCCAAAAGATCTGGCCTGCCTCGTACTGACCTTTTTCCTTGACAATATACGTTTTAAAACTTCTAGTAAAGTTGACCATACATATGTGACGTTTACAAAATCATTTTGGTTGTTTTACTGAAGCCTCAAATCCAACTACCATCCCAGCTTGTAAAATGTGATCAGGGAGAAAGGCCATGCATAATAAAGATTTAAATATTATTATTAGAGTTATTAGAGTTTAAACGTTCTCATATAAAAGTAAGTTTTTGCTGCATGCTGGAAAATTTTTCGGCAGTAGAGTGATAATTTAATGTCTTAGCGTTGTACGAAGATCGAATATATACACAGATGAAATAAAAGTAGCGGGATAAGACATCAAAAATTTTATGTGGAAAAACTTTAGAAAGAGAAAAAATCACAGTAAATTAATTTACTATGTATTTGTAAGTATATCTGATCACTCTTCTCTTGTATTAGATAAGATAGAATTATAAAATTTATAATCACAGATATATTGTTGTAGTTTAGTTATAATAACCATAGTTGGGATACAATAAATACAGTAATTGGCTATAATAACAATAGTTAGCCACAAAATCTTATATGATGGTTGTAATATTACTTAGTAATTAGCCACATTGTCCATAGTCAGAGCATATAATATAGCAGTTGGACACAAAAGTCGTGGTAGAAACTGTAACAATAATAGTTCGTTGACACAAAAGTAGAAGTTGGCCATAAAATTTGAGGTCAATGGCTGCAACAATGACACACGATTGGTCACAAAGGTAGTAGTTAGTTACTACAAAGCTAGCAGTTGGCCATACAGACTATAATTAGTGGCTGCAACAATAAACAATTGACTACAAATATTGTAGTTTAAATTAAACTGTAATAATAGTAGTCGGCCACAAATGTCATACTGGTTGTTAAAAATGCATTATGTGGCCATAAAATATGTAATTGATGGATGGATGTAGTAGCGACAATTAACTATAAATGTCACAGTTGGTTGCTATAATATTACTACATACTTGGCTATAAATGTTGTAATCGATAGCTGCAGTAGCGACAATTAGCCACAGAAGTTGTAATTCAAAACTGTAACAGTAGTAGTTGATTGCTACAAAGATAGTAGTTAGTCATAAAGACTGTAGTCGATGACTACAATAATGGTGGTTAGACATAGAGGTCATAGTTGAAAACTTTAGTAGTAGTAATTAGTCAGAAAAGCCGTAATTGAGTGTTATAAAAGCAATACTTGGTTATAAAGATTGTAGTCGGAGGATGAAATAAGTTGCATCAGCTGTCAATGAAAAATCATAATTGGTTGCTACAAAGATAATAATTGACCAAAAATGTTACAATCGATAGCTGTGATAGCGCCAAGTGGTTATAAAGCCATAGTTGAAAATTGTAACAGTAGGAGTTGGTTGCTACAAAAAGTTGTAGTTGACCATAAAGACTATAGTTAGTGGCTGTAATAGTGACAATTAGCCATAGAAGCCATAGTTGCTTGCTACATAGACAATAGTTGGCCATAAAAATTGCAGTCCATAGCTGTAATAGCAGTAGTTGAACACATATATTGTGGTTGGAAACTGAAGCAGCTGAAGCACTATTAGTTTGCCACAAATATTGTAATTGGTTGCTATAAAAGTAGTTTTTAGCCATAAAGGCTATAGTTAGTGTTTGTAATAGCATCGATTATTTACATAGATCGTAGTTGGCAATTATAATAGTAGTATTTGACTATAAAGATCATAGTTTTGCCACAACATATGCAAATAGTGGCCGTCGATGATCGATGATCGACAATAGTAGGTCATGACGAAGGGCAGTTACGACGGTGACCGAAAGACATTGATAGATGGTGGCTATGGTTACTCACCAAGACACGTCCAGAATAAGCTTTGAAATTTTACTTTTCAATCTCTTCTTCTCCTACTCCTTTATATTGATGAGAGGGGGTCTATTAATAGCCTTTTAGGGAGAGGAACTTTAATATTTTGATGCATAACTTTCCTAACCACCTGATCAGATAATCCATGCTGATCTCTCTTGATCATATGTGATTTTGTAAGGATTTGGGTGCTCGAATAACTTTAGAATTGAGTGATCTTAGATCCGACGAATTCCTCTCATTGGGCGACTCGATTGAACAATTAATATGTTAATTTTCATGTTTTTTTGGACTTTTCAATTAATGATCTAAACCCTCCAATTGTGCTTTAATGACTACATCTGGGCTTGATTGGATCCAGATGGAACCTACTTTGACATCATTTGTTTTTTCCTTTTGAGATGACTAGTTTGACTACAAACATACAAAAATTGGGGCTCGAATGATCTTGAATTTAAATTTGGAAGTTCCCTTATAAAAACTCAATGAGATTTGTGTTTGATAAAAATTTATTAATGACACGTCAGTTTTTATTATTTAAGATATTATTTCATGTTCTTTTATAATACATACATAAAATTATTTTTGTTTCAAAATATGATTTGATTAATTTAAAAATAATTCTTATAAGTGACATGTTATCAACAAATCTTTATTGTCAGGCACAAATCCTAATGCATTTTAGGCAAAACATATTCCCGATTCAAATTCTTGTTCATCTGAGCCCCAATTTCAACAAATTTATAAACAAGTTGAGCATCTGGACAAGATGAATTTAACGATGCTTAAAGAGATCCAATCTAACTTCATATATGCCTAGTCAAACATTTGAAGTATCATTGAAGGTTTTGGCGTATCAATTAGAAGGCTAAACGATCTCAAAATTTGACATGCTTATAATAAAATTGAGTGTCTCGATGAGATAATTATAACGAAAAGAACATTGAACTTATTACAAAGTAAAAAATAACTCATGAGTCTCCTTCTTACGCAATGTATACATGTCCGTAGGTGTCCTACCTGAGAGTTGCTGGAGTAGAGAGAGGGTCGACTCATCAGAGGAGGGAGGTTGTGGCTGAGTGAAAGGTGTTGGCCAAGTGGGAGGTGGTGGTGTATCACATATCTAACACCTAAACTTAAACTATTATATACATTCCACTCAATTTTTTTATGTGTTTGTCTCTCATTCCTAACACCCAAGCTTCCAATTTTTTCAAAGAAACCACACAATATATGTATCATATATCTAATACCTAAATTTATATTTGAAATACAAACCACCCCATTCTTATGTATTATATATGCAAACCATAAACTTCAATTTTTATATACATTTCACACAATTCATATGTATTACATGTCCAATATCTAAACTTTAATTTTTTCATGCATTCCACTCATTCTTTATACATTGCATATCCGACATCCAAACTTCAATTCTTTTATAAAAAGCCATACAATTCTTATACAATAAATAAATTTCAATATTTACATACAAACCACACAATTCTTATGTTTTACATATCTAACACCGAAACTTTAATTTTTCGAACACAAAACAAGACAATGATTTGGAAAAATAACGAAGGGAAGATTCAAATAAGAGTGAAGAAGTTTACCTAAGTTGGTAGTGAAAGAAAACTCACTAGAGACGTAATTTCTCTTGTTAAACTCTCTCACAAGGTGGATGTTTGGTGGAGATCGAAACCCAATCGTCGGAGCCAAATGTTATGAAGTTGTGAAGGATACGTGCCACTGAGGCTAGGGTGCACATGATTAGAATTTTAGGGCATCAGTGTCAGTTTCGCATCAGACTTTTTCAACGAAAATCATTTAGTATCAAAATTATCGTCTGACCATTCGCCGCTATAAACTAAATATGTTACAATGATCATTTATCAATGCTATATTTGGTGCACACCGATTAGCCTACGCAAACAGTTTGCATCGAAAGTATTTGAGGCCGTCTCTACTCTTTTACAATGAAAAACAGACTTAAATTCGATGTTAAATGTTCAAAAAACAATTTTTATGCTAAATCTAGAACTAATTAGTTCATGCAGTGCAGTATTTAACTAAGAAGAATGTAGATTATGTTTTTCTAGAGAGAAATATAAGAGTTTAGATGTTTCTAGATTTAACAAAGTTTAATGATAAAATTGATCATCTTCCCTTCAAAAATTTCCAACAAATTCAAATCACACCATCAAGGCAGAGCCTTTGCCCAATTTGAAAAATGAAAAGCCAATTAACAAACTTAAATTCACAGAAAAAATCAGGATTAATTTTCAGCTTCTCCTATTATCTAACTGAGGAAATTAGGATGGAAAAAAAATGTCACTTTCTGGCCAACTTACTGCTGCCGACTTGCTCGTCTCCATCAACGGCCTCTGGCGTGACGAAGACCCGTTTCTAGAGCATTGAAGCTTGACTTAATTGCAGAGGAAGGTTTCATGGCAGATTCGTTGACCTAAAAAATCCCTTTTTTTTGGTCAGATCCGACATGGTGGTGATCTCAGCTGCTCCCATGGTCTCGTTTGGTGTTGTTTGGAGACCTGGAGTACTTCTGGCCAAGCGTTTGAATGACTGAATAAGCGACACACAACGCCAACAGCGATAGAAAGTGCAAAAAGTAGGGAGATTTACTTATATACCACAGGCCATTTTATGTATTTGCATATACAAGGTTGAGTTCAGAGGGGTAATTATTATTTTTTAATTATACGAGAGAGTAATTTGGTCTTTTTTTCACTCCTGAGGTATCGGTTTTGTCTCTCTTAAAATATCATTTTGTCATTCGTTGTCTTAGATCTTTTTATGTTGGGTACCCCGCTCAATAAAAAGGATAGCTCCGCCCCGTCTAACATCTGTAATTTTTTTTTTATATATTTATACCTGTAAAATCTTTCATATTTAATAAAAATGCCACTATTTTAAGTTTTAAAAGTTGAAATGCAATTTTTTTTCATGTATGCATAAGGTGGCATATGTAAATATTAAAGTTTAGGTGTTTGATATGTAAATATATATATGAATTGAGTGGTATTCAAGTAAACCTTTCAAAAGAGGAATAATAAGGATGGGGACAGTTTTTTTTTCATTATGACTAAATGATATTATAATAGAAAGAAATTTGATAGAACAGTTTGCATTATGATGACCATGAAATTGTGAAAAAAAATGAATATTTAATAATATGATATAGTAGTTGAAGGAATGGTTTCTACCCTGAGGCCACATGTTTGAGATGCATAACTTTGGACTTAGAAAAACATATAAGAAAATCATACAATAGATATGACTTTGATGAAAAAATTAATTAAAAAATATATTATTCCATATTCGAGAGACTATAGCACCATGAAAAGCATTTCTAGTTAAAACGTCATCAATGCACTTACCCGTGACACAGTGATTGAGTGTGTATTATACATCTTGAGGTCGTTTGTTCAAATTCCACCTATTACTCATCCCTGTGTGCCAGTAAAGTGAGGATGATCATAGTTTCTATGATATATATAATCATTAATAAAATGTTGAAGGAAAAATTTATACAAACCACAATATTCTTATAAGTGTATTTGATGTGTGATAAAAGGTTTATGGCAGTAGAGTGAATATTTAGCATTTTAGCGTTGAAAAAAAAATTAGTACACACCCAGGTAATTAAGGCGATTTTTAAGTGAAAAACCTTGGAAAGGTAAAAAGAGCATGTTGTCTAGCTAAGTTGAAATAATCAACTATGAATGATGCGCGCACATGTTCACTCTTCTCCAGAATCAAAATAGATGAACTTACAAAGTTGCTCATTGTAAATGTACAAAAATAATTCCTCAATAATAGTCGTGATTTGACAGTAATAAATGTACTTCTCGGAGATAGCAAGCTAAAAGGGTTATAGTAGATTGCTACGGAAGTAGTAATCCTCCATGAATGTTGTAGAAAATGGTTATAATGTCAGCTTATTATAGAGGTCGTAGTTAAAAGTCATGGTAGTAGTTGGCCATTTGGGTTGTAGATGGTTGCCTCAGGAGCATCGCTTGACCATAGAGATTGTAGTAGAGCCATATAGGTTATAGTTGGTCACATAGATTGTAGTTGTGAGCTGCAATAACATCTGTAAGCAATAGAGAATGGAGTTGGGAGCTACATAATCGGTGGAGCAAATAGTTTGTAGTTAACCATGTGGGTCATAACAGTGAGTTCCTAGGACATAGAAGCTAAAATTGTGAGCTGCACGAGCTGTGATAACGTTCGTAGGCCACAAAGACCATAGTTGAGAGCTGCATGAGTTGAGATAATGTTTATAGACACCAGAGGCGGGTGTGGGAGTTGTACGAATTGAGAAAAAATCCATTAGCCGTATAGGCCGATGTTGGAAGAAGCACGAGCTATGATAACATTTGTAGGTCGTAGATGCCAGTATTGTGAGCTTCATGAGGCGTGAAAACGTTCATAAACCGTAAAGGTGGAAGTTAGGATTTAGATGAACTAAGATAACTTTGGTTATCAGTTGAGAAAAAATTTGGGAGTTGCATAAGCTGTGATAACATCCATAGGCCACAAAGGCTGGAGTTGAAAGTTGTATGAACTAAAATAACATATGTAGGTCGCAGAGATCGGAGTTGAGAATCACATGAGCTAGATAACATTCGTAGGCTGCAAAGGCAGGAGTTGGGAGCTATATGAGTTGTGATAACTTCTGTAAGTCACAAAGGTCAGGGTTGGGAGCTACGTGAGTTGTGATAACATCTGTAGGCCACATAGACTAGAGTTGAGAGTTATATGATTTATGATAACGCCTGTAAGTCGTAGAGGCTGGAGTTGGGAGCTGCATGAGTTGTGGGCTACATAGGTCATAGTGGTGAGTAGTAATGAGAGAGCTTCAGAAGTTCGAAGAAGTCACTGAGTTCTAATTACAACAAATGTAAGCAGTTTTGCAGGGTGTGTTGTTGCACTGTATTCGGAGTACATTGTTGCACCATATTTGAGGTGTGTTCTTGTTTCGTTTGAGATGTGCTACTACACAATTTATAGGTTACATCATTGCATGTTGTATTGGATGCCGTACTGACCCATTGGGTGTTTCACTGTTCCATAATGTATGCTGAAATTTCACAACGTACGTTGTGACTTTACAAAGGATTTCACTGCAAGGATCTGATGGCGGGCAATGATGGTTGATGGGGCCGATGAGTAGTGGCTGACTTTGTTTGACGACCGTCGAGTGATAATCGACGTTGATTGGTGATTTTAGGAGTAGACAATGTTCACTGGACCTTTAGTGTGTAACATGGGTTCAACTCCTCCTTAAAGATCTGGTCTTCCTCTGGTTCAAAGTGCAGGTCCTCCTCTAGAGGTTGTAGTTCTCTATTTGTAGAGTCTAGGAGATGTCTTTGGTAAATAAAGAAAGAATTCAAACCACTCTATTGGACTGGTTGGAGAAGTTCCATCACTTGGACTGTGTTCTGTGAATATTTGAGTGTCTTAATATGTCAAAATTGAGTGATCTTAGGCTCGTTAGATTTATTTTATCGATACACTTGATTTGGCCATAAGCTTGCCATATTTGAAATCTATTTGACATTCCAATCAATCACTATATTATTTTTTGACTTAACAAATTAATATGGGCTTGATTTCACTCAGATTGAACCAATTTTAGTGTCTTCGGGTCCATCACTTCAAGCCGGTCAGTTTGATTGTAAGTTTGTTGAAATTAGAATTCTGGATGTTTTTTTTTTTAATTTGAATGATCCTTATTGTAAAGATTTGTGTCACACCGCAATATTCAAGTCAAGGGATGAGATGGCGTATCAATATTAACATACATAACACCCACAGTTTGATATATTTACACTTATAATATTTTGATGTCGTAAATCTATGCATGAAAAAATATATATTTAACTTCTTAAGAACATAACACTATAACACTGATATTAGTTTTGATGTGATGTTAAAGACTTAAGTGTTATACATGCAAATATGAATATTTTGAAGTTAGGTATACACACACACACACACACACATAGGAATTGTGTAGTATTTATGTAAATGCCCATGTTTAGAATATATGTACTTTATTAAATACAAATAAATAATGTTCCTCTTATACATTTTATAATGCTGAAGTAAATATCATATATTTATATTTTTCACAAAATTAGACACCCAAATATTAAGACCTGGGATGAGCCAATACATAACAGATAATTAAAGGAAAGGAATCGCACAAAACAAGTTTGGAATTTCAACGAGACTTCTAGAGGCCTTCATGATGTCTCCAAGTCTGAATTTTGAAAAAAAGAAGAAGGAAGCTTTACATGGATTCACAAACATATGAATCATTTTTTATGTATTTACAAATCTAACACTTTTACTTTATTTTCTTACATTCATACAACA
>NW_018164644.1:156811-189024 GCF_001263595.1 Phalaenopsis equestris | reverse complement strand
TCGATCCAACTGGATCTACGTCCACGGGAGGGAATCAATCAAATATTTCACTAAGGCAAAAGAAATGGAGAATACATAGCTTATACATAGAGATGAGCCCTCATCTTCCTTCTATGGCCTCCCTCTCAAGCGACACCTTGATACAAGGCCTCAAGATGCTCTCCTCCTCTCTAACTCTATAGCTATTCACTCCTCCTTTGTGGTAGCATAAGATATCTTCTCCCTTGCTCTCCTAAGCCTCACACCCTCTCTATTTATAGAAGGAAGAAAGTGGTAGATGAGCGGTAGGTAAACGGTATGTGAACGGTTGGTGAGATGTGGTAGGTGAGCGGTACCACATTACAAAAGTGCCCTTTTACCTTAGTTCATTAATTGGTGGTCAAAATAACACATTCGATCTTGCACATAGGCGAGCTTGAGCCTGTGACTCCAGGGGACTTATGCAGCACTGCCAATCAAAGACTCATAGCGAGCGACACACACACACAGATATATATATAGATAACTCATTTCAAAAAAGCTCCAATGATAACTCATTTGTAACGTTGGAGCTTTTATTAAAATACATCAAAGGGACAATCAAATATAAGTTGCTTTACTATTTTTTCTACTAAATATACGATTGATGGATATAGTAATAATGATTATGGCGGAGATATGATTAATAAAAAAAGTAATGCCAAATTTATTTTCTTTATGGGAAATACAATCTTCACTTACATATCCAAAAAGCAACCTCTTATTATGCTCTCAACTTATGATGTTAATATGTTGCAGCAATTTCATGTGTATATCATGCTATTTGGCTAAAGAATTTTTTGAAAGAATAATAATTTTCACAAGAGGTGTCAATCAAGGTACATATTGACAAAAAAATCAGCACTTTGTCAAAAAATCTCGCCTTTCATAATAGAAACATGCAAATTGACACCCATTATCATTATATAAGAGAATATCTTACAAAAAAATAAGTGGAGTTGAAGTACATGATGTCTAAAGTTCAAGCGGTGGACATCTTTACTAAACCAATAAAAGAAAGAAATTTTTATAAAGTTTTAAAGCATTCTTGGAGTTACAAAGCAAGTTTAAAGGAGTGTTTTAAAAATAAACTTATTTAGAATAAGTAAATAAATAAATTTTTTTAGCATAATAAAATAAATAAACTTTTTAAAAAGTTGATATGTTAAAATTTTAAATATTAGGTAAAGCATGCGATACATGTGTGTGTGTAGAAGACTTGGTTAGTGAAGAATGAAGGGCCGAGTTTATTTTAGTTGATGAATAATTGGTGGTACTTATTACTTCTAAATATGTATAAATATCTCATTCTTTTATGTGTTTTGAATAAACGAACAAGCAAAAATTTGTAGGAGAGAAGAGTGGAAGAGTAAAGAGTTATGGTTTCTATATATACTTTGTGTGAATTTGAGAGTTGTATTTATGTTTTTAGGTTTATAAGTTCTTAATTTTATAAATTCCAATAGGTGCTTAAGATCACAATATTGAAGAAGATAATTTGGTGCCCCCAATATTTCCATTTCTCCCAAATGAGATCAAGTCATTTTTAAACTATTTGCCAAGTGTTCATCCCTGAATACAAAGAAAAAGATTCAATATGATGATAGAATAAATACAAAAATATTAATAAATGAACCAAAAAATAATGAGAATGATGATGCTTAATTTGATGACAAGAAGTTGAATTGCAAACTTTTGCATAAAGGATGAGTGAAGTAACCTAAATTGTTGTTTACTTTGAGAAAAGCAAAAAACTTGGCTCCAAATGAAAATGTATACATTTTCACCTTATTTTTTACTGAAATTGGAACAATTATTGTGAAACATCCTCATTGATAGGGCATTTGATCAAGTATATATGAATATGTATAACCTATCAGGATCTATCATCTTGTTCTTCTGATGTCTTCTTCTTAATTAGAAACCTTCAGGAAAAGGTTAACTTTGAGGAGGCTAAATTGAAACATTATGATATGCATTGAATGGGTTATAATTTTGAAGTTCAGTGAACAATTTGTTCTGATGATTGTTGCATAAAAGCTTTATTCATATGTATTTGGATATGTAACCTGACAATATTACTTCATTATCTCAACCATTGGACATAAGTCATGGATCACCTTCAATTGCAAAACAAGTTGAAGTTATTGAGCCAATCATTCAAAGAAAAGTATTGGCCATGTTTCAAGGATCTACAATGTTTTATTACTACTGTAAATATTTAATACTGTTGAGAAATTAGAGCGAAGAAAAATAGTAATCGACACAAATCCAGAAGAACACACAGAGATTTACGAGGTTCGGCAAAGATGTCTACTTCCACAGGAGCAGAGCAGTGACTTTCTTTTCAATATTCAGAGAAGACTACAAAATACAAGATTCAACTCACCTAGGATTACAGACAGAACATATATATAACCATATAGTACAATATGTAATTACTTAAATTACCTCTATACCAAACCGCGGGTTGTTGCCCCCGCACCCCCAACCCACATAATGAAAATCCCTCGATAATTCCCTCGATTGACAGATCCTTCCGCTTCATTCCGCTCGTGGGCTCCGCTCCGCTCCAGCATCTGTCTCATTTATGGTATATGAGCCATACCTAACAAATACAGCTTGTATTCTCTCCCAAGCCATAATGGCGTGCATTTAAAAACAGTGATGCAATTATAATTGATTTTAGGCTAATACAAAGGGAAGCAATGAATGATGCATCCATTCTAAGCCAACTCTTGCTCTCGGGTGCAAGCAAGTGCTTTTAAAATGAAATCTAACTCACTGGCGCTAGTGATTGAGAGACTTCTAAATTGATATGATAACAAGCAGATTCCTGAATTCACATCGGATTCTATTGAAGCAAAAGGGATCTGATGTAGCCACTTCTCTTGGTTTTACATTTATTATTATATCCTAACAGTTGTTTGATTACATTAAGCTTTACTTAGTTTTCTTAGTTAGTCATGTATTTCGCTTTGCATGTACTTAGTAGATTGGAGATGTATGCATTTATTACATTGAATAGGATAGGGGGAATACAGAGTATTTTCTTAGCTTAAAACATGGAGTTCTTTTTTTTTTTTTTTTTTTAAATTTTGGGCTCGCCTTCCTTCCTTTCTTGGTTGATTTTAGAGCTGTATCTTATACTTTACGGATTATCACATTTTATTCAAAAAAATAAATAAGCAATACAATAAATAAATAACGGGTAGGTGCAATATAGGGTGCTGATTTCATGGAGGTTATGTAGCCCCCTTCAACCCACGCACTCCAAAGTGAGAAGAGAGAGAGAGAGAGAGAGAGAGAAAGAGAGAGAGAGAGAGTCATTTTTGCAGGACACACAAAGAGAGAGATCAAGAGTCATTTTTGCAGGACCCACATTTCACTTTCCTTGACGAGTAGTGAAAATACTATTTAGTGTGTTGTCCGGATATATTCAGACAATGGTGAATCTCATTTGCATCACACAACTGTGCAAGCCACACCACATTTTTTTTCTTAAAAAGTAATGAAAATTATATTTCGTGTGCGACGTCCGGATATCTGGGTGATGGTGTGAATCACACAATGCGGTTGTGCAAGCAGCACGGTGCGATTCATGATATCATCTGAATATCTGGACGTAATATTTTTTCTGAACATTAAAAAATCTTAGCTCAATGCTCTTTTTGCATAGGATTGTCCATTCATTTTCTTAAAAAAAGAAAAGGAACTGATCATGATAGACCATTTACTATACACTGTGTTCCTCTACGTGAAACAAAGCCCTCTTCTCAGGTTTTCCTCTTAAGAAAGAATTGGCTGGCGATAGCTAGTCATAGCTTCTTCCTTCATCCCCATTACAGATAAAAGAAATTAAAAGAAAAGAGCAGACTGGCCGTTTCTCGCTTCACATATCAAAAGGACAGCACTGATTTAGTTTATCTTCGTCCCTCAAAAGAAGATTGCTTCATGAGAGAAAGATTAAAGGGTGGAGCTACTCCCATTTTTGGCAATGAAGACTAAACATTCCTCACTTTAACCGCCATTTTTATTCCTTTATTTGATTCAATTCAAGGATGACTCATTTGAAACTAATTCGATTGATACAAACATATATTTATCATTATGGGATTTGGGATCCATCAACTCAAAAAATTTACTCTGAATGATGAAAGTTTTATATTATAATGAACTCACTACATGGGAGCACTAATCTCCACCTTGAAGGTGGAAAGTATTGAGATTAGTGGAGCCTGGTCCACTATTTGGCTATGACGTTTATTCTAAATTAATTATTTTATCCGGTATCAGAGTCCCATGGTCCAGATATGAGAAAAGACGATGGCAGGAGATGAAGTGAAGGTTTCATGGATCGAGAAGTTCGATGGCACAGATTTTAGTTATTGGAGGATGCAGATACATAACTACTTCTATAAGAAGAAACTTCATCTTCTATTATTGAAGAAAAAATCAGAAATGATGGATGAGGCTGAATGAAATTTGTTGGATAGACAAGTTTTGAGGGTTATTCGATTGATCTTGTCGAAGTCTGTTGCACACAACGCCGTCAAGAAAATAACTACTGCAAATCTCTTGGCAATCCTGCCAGGTATGTATGAAAAGTCGTCGGTGAATAACAAGGTATATCTGATGAAAAAAGTTATTCAATTTGAAGATGGCGGAAGGTACGTCTCTTGTACAACACCTGAATGATTTGTGATAGTATTGAAATCATTAAGACACAGTGAAAGCAGTGAAGTTTAGTGCATGTTATGTTTGTGACATATAATTAGAAGTATAAATGGGTGGAGTCGGGCTCGAGTCATCCACATTTTAAGCTTGAGCTTGATTAATTTTATAAAGTTCGAGCTCGGGCCGGCTCATGAGTCGGATTGACTCACTTACAGTCGTACATACAATCATGCAACAGTATCTTGAAAGCCATATATGGCCCAGATTGATAGCTCTGTCCTTCCGAAAAGCACAGTGGAGGGTCATGCTTACACTGGTGATGGTACAGGAGGATGGAACAGCATGATTAAGTTACAGTCCACAATGCACCGTGTTATTTTTGTTCTTTTTCATCATTCGTGGAGTACTTTGGGACTTGCTGCTAGAGCTATGTGTTGGAGCCTTGTTTTTGGTAGATTTTTATTTTCAGATTCAAATAAATCTATTCAGGAGATTTTTCTTTTGGAAGATATAAATAAATATCACTCAATTTTTATGTATTTACATATTTAAAATCTAAACTTTAATTTTTACATATTTATGCCATCTCATTAAAAAGGGGTTTTCAAATTATTTTACTTGTTAAAATAGTGCATTTTTTTTTATGAGATATGAAAGATTTATGTGTAAAAGATATCCACATTTTTGGTTTTTCTCGTCATTGGTGGGAAAAACTAAAATTGTAATAAACTTAAAATCACAAAATACAAACACTCAAACTCACACAAACTCTATTTAGAAGCTTATAAATTTTTTCTTGAGACTTTATTCATAACCCATAAAAGTTAGAGGTATTTGTGCATGTTTAGAATAAGCAACACCACACATTAAACTCAACCCTTCATCTTTCACATATCAGACTTACCAAACACAGATGCATTATATGTCTAATATAACATTGACTTTTCATATTATCAACTTTTCAAAAATTTTAATTATCAAAAAGAAGTTTATTTCTAACACAAAATAAGTTTATTTCTAGCACTCTCCCTTAAACTTGATTTGTAGCTTCAAGAATGCCTTAGAACCTCACAAATGTTTCTTGCTTTAATGGCTCAGTAAATATGTCCATTGGTTGACCTTGAGACATCACATATATACTTCAACTCTACATGTTTCTTGTAGTATATTCTCTTATTTAATGACAACGATATCAATTTGCTTACTTTATTGTGAAATAGGGGATTTTTTTGCAAATGCAAGTACTGATTTATTGTTAATATGTATCTTAATGTGCACCTCTTATGAAAATTATAATTCTTTCACTAAATTTCTTAGACAAATAACATGATAAACATAGAAAAACTGTTCATATTTTGTAGCCTCAACATATTCAACTTCACAAGTCAGAGTGTAAAAATATGGTGCTTCTTAATACCCAGGTTAATTCAACATCTACCATGAAGAACACATATTTGATGGTACTCTTTCTATCTCCCAGATCACCATAGTCGCTATCACTATATCCAATAATTTTATATTTATTAGAAAAAGAATAAAGTAAATCATAGTGGATTTAACCTTTAATCTATCGAAGTATTCTCTTAACAATCTTGAAATAGTTTATTGCCAGATCGAGTTTCCATGCAGTGATTAATTACTCCAGTTTCCTTGTGTCCCCGTGGAAGTGTAACGAGCTCTTAAATATCATTTTTTGTGATTGCTTTAATTTCTTCATTCATGGATTCTATCAATTCCTTTTCTTCCACTACTTATTGATAGTTTAAAGGTCCACATTAAAAAAAAGACAAAAAAAAAATGTCATGTATATTGTGCACTTCTAAAAATAAGGTATCTTCTCATTTGAACTTTCACTTGATGGTGTTATGATGTTGATCCTTCATATACTTCTGTTGAAATTAATGGAGTAATGGGCTCTTATAATTCTTCTCTTACAATCTCTTCGATTCTTGGTTGCTCATTTCTTTCTTCCTCTTTAAGGAAATAAAGTTAATTGTATTCATCTTCTTATGCTCTTCAATTTCATATATATTTTTCATTAAACTCGAAATCCAGACTAATGATAGTTTTGTCATTAATTGGTTATAGAGTCTGTAACATTTAGAAATTGAGTCATAGCCAATAAACACATACATTCACTTTTATCTTCAAGTTTTGTTTTCTTACTGTCCAGAATGTGAATATATGCTATACTTTCATAGACTTTAAGGTGAGACATTCTTGGTTTCCTTCCGCTCCATACTTATTTTTATGTACACTTCTTATATGGAGCAATTTTTTAGAAAAACTATGCAATCAACCGCCTTAGCCCAAAATTATGTAGTCAATCCTTTACTTTTGAGCATGCTTCGAATAATGTTGAGAATTATTTTACTTTTTTGCTCTGCTACTTCATTTTATTGAGGGGATCTTTACACAATTAAATGACAACAAATTTCAAGATCTTCATAATTCCTTTGAAAATCAATGGATATGAACTTTTCTCCACGATCAAATCTAATTATCGTGATATTAAGGCCATTTTATTTTGAAATAAGAGATTATAATTCTTAAAAGTTTCAAACACCACTGATTTTTTTTCACTGATTTTTCTTTAAAAAAATATAACCTTGTTTTTTCCTTGGAATGTCATCAATAAATAGAAGAAAATATTTGTTGTCACCAGAAGACATCCAATTAGTAGGGCCAAAAACATCGGTGGTATGAGCTCAAGTCGCTTCGTAGCTTTTGAAGTTGACTCCTTTGGAAAGATCTTGTGAGATTACTTTCCAACTAAAGATCCACGCTTTCTGAGTAAATTTTCTTGTTTTTCTTGTGGTGATGTAATAGACGTGTAGGAATGTAGATAGCATGCTGAAATAGTTCTAATTCTATAATTGTGATGATTTCCTTATGCACTGAGCTTACTTTTCAATCTGGTCAAATGAACAGTTAAAATGGGTAGTGAAACCGTAACGACTCAAAAGAGCTACGACATTAACGACTAGAAATATCACATTTAACTATAGGGAAGAAGCAAATAAATAGGAAGATAATTTCATTGGGTTCAAAGTGAGAATTAAGGAATTAATGTCACTTTAACCAATCTTCTTTATACGCTTGGAAGAGGATAAAATAGATATATGCTTCTATTTGTCACAAAACTTTATCTTATTTTGCATTTCTTCCACATCTATACTATACTATAATCACTGTAAGGAAAAGTAATCTTAGTACTTGGCAAAACCAATTCACATAGTGTATTTAGAAAGTATGTAGGTGTCACTTTAAATAATTGTAGTATGATTGTTATCAAAGCTCAAATATTTCAATATTCCAAATTAAGATCTAATTAACTTGACTAGAACATTTTCCTACTTTGGCTTCCTATTATTTTCCATGAGTTCGACATTCCAAACTTTTTAGAATCCTATATTACAAAAAGAGATACGTGCACTTACGTTCACAACCCCAGTATTTAGAATAAAATTTGAATCTAAAAATCTGAACAAGCAACTTGGATAGTTTAAGCTTCAGCACTGTGCCGAGAGATTGAATTATTTTGTTAGTTGTTAGGGTGTTGTTCCCAATCAGACACGTTTGTGGTGACCTTGTGAAGCTCCTTTGGGGTTCAATTTGAAATGAAATCGGGCCTATGTATGTTATTGGTGAAATGATGGCCCAACTTCGGCTTAAAGTAGGTTAGAGGCCTCAAGATGACTGAATTTTGGTTGGGGAAGTGTCGTGAAGGCCTTAGGAAGGTTTTAGGACACTTAAGTTTGATATTTTATAGGGTTTATGTCAACCCAAAATTTGCCCTGATTTTGGCCTGGGAAATTAGGGTTTTCTAGTGGATTTCAAAGGCTGAGATAATGCGGGATCAACTATCTAAGTGGTTCACTGTTGGGTGCAAGAGAGTTTAAGGGCTCTATATGAAGTTTACGTCCTCTTGAGAGCTCTCAAGTAAGGGCTTTAAATTTTTGTTGGCATCAATTTTTGATGTCACGAGTGTAAGGTGCCCACCTGCATGACTCAGGATAATCTACGGCTCATCCGTAACATCAGGTAGTTCAGACACCCACCCGGGACCTTTCGGCGCGTGTTGAGGGGCACATAGTCATGGTCATTCTGCTAGGCTTTAGCTTTCAATTAGGTGAAGGCCGGTCGACGAATATTATTTGCAGCGCTGTGCGCGAAATAGACTTGAATTGGCCTGATCGTCAGTGAGGTTGTCTAAATGACCCCAGACGACGAAATGGACCACCTGAGTGTGTCTAAAACGTCAATTTCACCTATGGAGAATGTCCACTTTGCTACGACTTTGTAGGCGAGATGAAAATGTGCAAATTATTATTTTGGGCCCGATTATAAAAAAAAATGGTCCAAATGACCCCGAACGACGAAATGGACTATGCGAGTGCGTCCGGAACACCAATTTTATCTAAGGGGGGGACATTCATTTCGCCGTGATGGCGTGTTCGGCGAATAATGCACTGAGAGTTTTAAATAATAATAATGATAATAATAATATTATCACTATTATCATAATAATAATAAACAAAAAAACCCTAACCTATTTAAAACTCTTGCTCGCTCTTCTCTCTCTATAGATCGTGACTCAGACCCGCCGCTACGCTCAATCGCCAACCCTAGACGACCTCACCGCCGACCTTGCCACTAGCCGGTGGTGCTCCCCCCAGCCAGCCCTCGCCCCAGCCGTCCTCTCCCTTCATCGGTGAAAACCAGCGCCGCCGCCACTGGAAGACCCGCGACCATCTCTTCCTCCTCTCGACCAGCCGCCTCGCGGCTCCATTGTCACGTCGGCTTCCTCTAGCTCCGGCACCTTGCTCCCACCGGTCTGAGATCACCTTCACCGGCCTCCTTTCTCGGTTGGAGCCTCCCTTTGCTGGCCGCCTTCCTTGGTCGAGCTCTTCCCTTGGCTTCCCCTCTCACCGATGAAGCCTCCTTTGATGTGCAGACCCCCTGCCGGCGCTACACCACCCACCTTCATCTCCTTGCAAGCAGAAAAGAGGGGGGAGCCGAAACCCTCTCCCTCGCATTTTTCCTTTACGTGACGCCGACAAGCTAGCTCCTCCACCTCATCAGCTCTCATTCCCCGGTGGTCGAAACTTTGTCGGAGGGTCCTACTGTCGACGGACAACGGTGGTACATCGTCTTGAAGAGGCGTGGACTTCTACTCCTTTGCAAGAAAAGCTTCCCCTCTTTCACTGGTGTCGAGCGACCCTTCTCAAAGGTATACGCGTCAGTTATATTTTCATATGATTTGATGTTTATTTTTAAGTATTTTGCATACTTCACCGACTCCTGCTCTCATTGGGTCTTTTTGTTGTCTTATGCACGTTCTACAAGACATACTTGAGCAGAATCAGACACCAGCGAGCTTGGAGCAAGCAACGAAAACGCGTCCTCAACCATCACGGTGGTGAGATTTCCTAACTCCTACCTGGCCCTAGGTTTTAGTGGTGGCTAGGCGTTTGGGTTTGATCACCCACAGGGGGTGCGTGCACTGGCGTGAGCCGGCGCAGCGACGTACCTATGTGATTGATTACCGATTTCCTAAAGGAAGCCGTAGGGTAGGAATCCCATGTGTTTACCAATTTTGTACGAGGCTGAGTGATCCCCCACGTTGTGAGTCATATGTCTTAATCCTACCGGGTCGGAATCCCAATTTTCCATAGTTTTGGTGCTCCTAATCTCCCTTGGAGGGATTAGTTAAGTTTGATCTTAGAGGACGGGAAAAACTTTGTAGTTAGTCCATCCTATAAGATCTTCGATGTTCGTAGAGCGAAAAAAACTTTGTAGCTAGCTCACCCTACAAACGGTAGAGTGTTTCCAGCTTTGTAGCTAAAGCTCCACTTTCTTTTCTTTCCCAAGGCATCCTTGCCACTTCAGCAGGTATAAGTCCCACCACTTGGAGCATCAGATTTTAGTCATAACATAGAATTTCCTTCCTTTGACCTTAGGGCTACCGAGATCCCCATGGACGACGCAATTCACAAATTGCTGACTGGGGATCTCAGGTTGTGTTGGGTCAACTACCTTCACGACCAGGTAGACTAAGGGTCCTAGTAACGGTGGATGACAGGTTCGTAGTACTCCGACTCAGTTACATCTACCTTTTTAGGATCACTCTATCTTCTTTTTTTGTTAAGCCCCTTTGAGCCCTGTCGCTCATTTACTTCTTTGATATCACCTTGACGGCTCGATGCCAATGAGCTGCAGCTCATTTGAGATACGACGATTTGTTCTTTTCCCTTATGGCCCGGACGTGCTTTGACATGTTGGGATATCCCCATCAAGATGATTTAAGTTATTCTGTGGGCCCCGTGTACCGATGAGCCGCTGCATTTACTTCGTTGATATCACCTTGACGGCTCGATGCCAATGAGCTGCAGCTCATTTGAGATACGACGATTTGTTCTTTTCCCTTATGACCCGGACGTGCTTTGACATGTTGGGATATCCCCATCAAGATGATTTAAGTTATTCTGTGGGCCCCGTGTACCGATGAGCCGCTGCCCATTCGGGATGTGAGAGACTCACTCTCTGCCCGATGACTTAGCGTGAGCTTTGAAGCATCGAGACTGTTCCCATACGAAATAACCATCCTTTGAGTACATATTGCCCCAAGTTCATGATAATCCAAGCGAAACTCCTTTTATCAAGAGTATTCTTGGGTACCCCCTAAGATGTAATTAACCAAGTGGGATACGTCCCCTTGGGAGTGCTCTTGACCCCAGAACAGGCACCTACACCTGACTCTCTGGTTTTAGGTAGTTTACTTAGGCATTCTTTCACGGATATCAGTTTAAGGTGTTTTTGCCCGATCTTGTTTGGGTGAACACTCTTAACCCATCCCTGCGAGGTTTACCGCACGTAAGCTCTCCACGTTTTGTGCTTTCTCTTCTTTGTCTCTTTGTCGTATGTCCCTCCTTTTTGGTTCCTCTCTTCTTCGGGCCGTTCATATGACCCGAAAGAGAGACTTATTCGGAAAAGGGAAGTATACGACGATCTACAAGCTGACGACTCATTTTAAAATAAAATAGAGAAAAACTAACAAAAACAATAGCCATTAAAGGCCTTTATAAGGCTCATTGTTGATTGGAGAGGATGGGTGGTGGCTCAATGAGTCCCAGAGAAGCTCATAAGATAACTCCAGCAATGAATTGTCAATGTTTCTCGTTCCCCATGGTGTGCTCATCATGAAACCAAGTATGGAGATTAAGGTGGCTAGGGTGAGCTATTGATCCTATTGGCAAGCCATTGAGGTGGATAAATAGCTTAAGAGTGAGCTGGCTTAACACTTCAAAGTTGGTCAAAGGGGGAATAGGGTGAATTCCATGTGGAGTGTCATGTGTTTCCTCTCTTTACTATGGATTAGAAAAGTCAACAATGGTGGCTCCATGAGTTTTAAATGGGGTTAATAGGTTAAAAATATGGTGATGGATGGTTTTAGGTCAGGGGTAAACCCCATCAAGTATGGGCCTTAGGCCATGGATGAGCTTGGGCTTCCATGGATGAACTTAGGCTCCATGGAAGGGCTTTGGGCCAAGGCTCTTCATGACACTCCTTTTCATAAATTAATTGATTAATTATTTAACTAATAAGAAAAAAAGGTGTGAAAATTAACCCTGTAATGGTTGAGTTGACTATAGGGTTCATGGGTTTACCATATGGGGGTGGTTTGATCATATGGTCAATATGTTAACCATGGGACCCATGGTTGACCAAATGGTCAACGTGGTGACCATAGGTTCTAGGGTTGACCAAATGGTCATTGTGGTGACCATAGGGTCCAGGCTTGACAAATTGGACAGTATGGTGATATGGGGTATAAGGATTAATGTTAATGGATCTCTTTCCCCAGATGGATTTGATGATAATGACGGTTTTAGAACTTTTTAGATAAGTATTTGGGATCCTGAGTTGATTTGAGTGACTCAGAGCATGCTTGTCCATAGATGTTGATTTAGGGTGAATCCTAAAAAAAAATGAGGTCAACACCTTCCATATACACATTCATCACATGTTTCACCTAATATTGACTTTTCAACATATCAACATTTCAAAAAGTTTATTTATTCAAAACAAGTTTATTTCTAACACAAAATAAGTTTATCTCTAACAATCATTACCTTCACTATAATAATTATTTGGTCTCAGTTTTATTAATCCTGAATTTTAATTATTTTCTTTTGATTACCATTAGGGATGTTGAATCATTCTTTTGTTAATGATTTGGCACAATTTTTTTTCCAAATTATCTTAGCTTCTCTTATTAAATCTCCAAAACTATTATATGTACTAATTTATTAATGTATTTTTTTTATTTTCTCTGTATATGCTCAAATTATTTAATTTTTTTTTATTATATTACCTTTAAAAAATAATAATATAACCAAGGATAATATTTGAGTGGGATGGAAGTGGTTCTTTGCCATTATCATAAGATGTGATATATTTGTTTCTCATAAGAATCCTTCTAACAAAATTAATATAATAGAAGAACCTTCTTTGGGCTTTGATAAGAGCATAAATGAGTGGACTTTTAATGAGCCCAATGCTTATTTTTGTTTGGCTTTGTTGACTTCACTTTTGTGAGGACATCTTTTCTCTCTATAGAAGCCTAGGATCTAGACTTAGGGGTTTTCTAGTGAAATTTTTAGATGCCTAGACATGAAACTTACCCACATAGTTCTTCAAATCAATTCTACATTCACTTAGAGTTTTAAAGGTTAAGTGCCCAAATCCTTAACATTTTGTTGGGATGGTTGGGGGTTTGAACCAATAGAGCCCAAGTTGAATTCTCTTAGGTGAAAATTGACTGAAGTTACCCATGGAGCCTATAGTCCTAGGAATCCCCCTAATCACCCATTGGCTACCCCAAAAATTCTCTTTAACATGAGATGAGCTCATTAAGAATGAGAGTAGTCCTACGAAAGATTCATCTTCATCTTGTAAGAGTCCTTATTCTCTCCCCTTATAGGCGTCATATTTATTGGGTGCAATTTAAGGATAATATGGGTTCAACATACAAGTGAGTAGTTGTATTTTATTAATTTTTATTTCCAATAATTCTTGTAGTGCATGAGAAGGTTGTGTCATGAAATTAAGTAAAATGTCTTTTAGCATGTAGCCTAAAACAAGTGTATTGTAAACGCTTTCTAAGATAAATTGCAGTTATCGCTTATGAAGATAATTATTATTACTCACACGAACACACACACACACACACAGTTATATATATATATATATATAATGGCGTTGTCTCCCGCGATCGTGTCTTCCGGGGAACGCATACATCTATATGTATATGTATCTACATCTATAAATATACACATAGATATATATGCATGTAGATATATATATGTATACATATAGACGTGTATATGTGTGTGTGTGCATTCTGAAATCAAACGTCTGGACAAGATTAATCAAACGAGCCAAAGATCATTCAATTATGACATCATTAATGTACTAAAATGTCCATAGTTCATCAAGTCGAGGGACCTCTCCTGATTATCCGATGGAGTGGTCTGAATTCTTTCCTCATTTGTAGGTTGGCTCTCCCAGAATCTATAAATAGAGCCCTACCCCCTTCATGAAAGAAAATTTGGGACCTATAACTGAGCCTGATGAAGGGCTGGAAGAAGAATGAACCGAAGCACAATTTTATTTTTGTACCAAAGATCCGACAAATGCTTACCGCTCTTTACAACAATCAACTACCATTTGCCATTGAGCAACTGTCATTGTCGGCTACATCGGGTCTCACATACTCCTTATGTTGGTGAAGTATGTGTCCAGTACATTGTGTTATCACACACCTTGCAACAACCACTTAAAATTGTCATACTCAAGTTACAATGACTTTATTTAAACATTCTTTCCTTGCAACCCACCATTGTGACCTACATGACTAATTACGCCCATTGTGGTCTACAGATCATATAACTCCCAAATCCGACCTATATGCCTTACAACCATTATCATAACTACCGCAACTCCAAACTCTAATCTCTGTGGTCTGTAGATGTTATCACAGTTTATACTGCTCCCAACTTTGGAAGTTGTGACCTACGGGTGTTATGCAACTCGTATTGCTCCCAACTTTGGCATTTGTAGTCAACAGACATTATCTCAGATCATGCAACTCCCAGCTCCTTCCTCTACTGCTTAAGGGCGTTATCGCAGTTCATATAGCTCCCAAATCGCCTACAAATATTATCGCAGGTTACCACTATGTCATATGTGATCAACTACAACCTATATAGTCCACTGCTCATACAACTCCCATGTCCGACCTCTTCGACCTATTAACATTATCACCACTCATCATTATGGCCTATGTGGCCAAATATGTCCTATGTGACTCATAGCTTTTGCGGCTCCCTATTATGGCTTCTAAGGCCAACCGAGGCTCTTGAAGAAACTATCCACATCCCACTTGGTCAACTATTGCCACGACTTTAAGCTACGGTCTCTACGACATGTTGGCGCTATGATCGCCGTCAATAATATTTACAACAAGCTACTGCCTACGCAATCAATTGCGACCTTCGCACCTCGTTATCAACGAAAACTATATTCACTACAGTCATATTACAAATATTATGGATGAGTTATTGTTTTACAACTTTTCCACCTCATCTCTCAAAATTTAGGAGAAGAGTTTACCTATGCACTCACAATGACATAGTGAATTATTTCAACTAGGTTAGACCCGTGATTTTTCTCTTTATTAGGGTTTTCCGAAAAAAAAAAAAAACTTGATGTGTCTTTTCTTGTTTTTTCTGAAAAAAAAAAAAAAAAACTTGATGTGTCTTTTCTTGTTGTCAGGATTTTTCTCTTTAATTATCTATTTGTGCAACAATGAGACATAAAAATCACTCTACTGCCACAGACCTTCCGACACACATCATTACAAAATATTTTAAGCCTAGATATCTCAATCAAAATTTGGTCAATATAGATTTAAATCCCTATTTTTATTTTAAGTGGGTGCAATATATGAACAATTAATAAGTGCAATCATATTATTAAAAAAAAGTTCAAAAACACAAGTTTATTATCATCAAATTTGATATACGAACATCTCCATCTTTTTTTTCTCTTAATTGAACCTCAACTTGATAAATCTAAGATTTGAAAGAAGGAGATGAGTGTAATTTTAGAAAATATATGAGAGCAAAGAGGAGTCATTAACCTAATTTTGTGATGCTAAGTTTAGAGAAATACTTTTTATTTGTCGGTATGATTGTTTTCCGTCAACAAGTCCCATCAATGCTCCTTCCGGTGTTTTTGCCCATCGATGGACTACAGTTTCATTTGGCCATCAAAATTAAATGATAAGACTGCCGATGCCGACAGAAAAAATAATTTGTTTCAGGAAGAATAGAAATGGCGAATATGACTTCGAAAAATATGGCATTAAATTATTTAAATATAGTTATTGAGTGCATTTTAGTTGAGAATTGGATGCACAAATATTTAATAAATGGGCTTCAACAGAAGAGGAGCATGCACTTGAAGCTACTTTTTAAAGTTGCATGCGCCAACTTGTCTGTTATTATGGCTTGGAATGAGAGAAATATATATATATATATATATAAATTAATCATAAATATTACTCACATTTCATTTTGTTTTCTTCATTTTCTTAATGTTTGTTGTCTCAATTTTCATTATAGGTTGACTTAAATAAAATTTTAAACTTTTAGATTTGTGAAACCCTATGCAAATATTAGAAAATTTTCCTATACACTTAATTTGGAAACATAATAATAATAATAATAATAATAATAATAATTGATGTGTTATCAAAATTTTTTTTATCATTTAACATGAATCATGATGTATTTTGAGTAATAAATATTCAAATTGAGGATGATTTGGTTCCTAGTTTCAATAAGTGTATAGTCAAACTGAGTGACTCAACAAAATGAGCAATGAAATTGATAGTGTTCTAATTCGAGTCTAAATAAGCGTAGATCTAGCACTCGAATGTTTTCATGGAACATTTTAAAGGCTAAATAATCTTCAATTTGGTATGCTTATAGTCAAATCGAATGGCTCAAAGAGAGGAATCCAACAAGCTCAATATTATTTAATTCTAAGATCATTAAGACACTTAAATGTTGAAAAATATAATCTATGATCAAGAGAATTAAAATGAATTGCTGGATGGAGTGTTTTCAGTTATGACAAAGTTTAACAAAACACCCTACTAAAAAATTATAAGTAGGCACACATTCTTCTCTTAAAAATAAGGAAAATAGGAAAATTAGCTAAGCTGGCTACTAAAACTGAAATCTTGAAGGCTTCACGTTTATCGTCGGTCACTCAAGATCGCGATCAAGGGCGGAACTATGTTATGTCTAGGGTGTGCAATTGCTCCATTAGAACTTGTAATTTCTCTATATAAATAGTAATTTAATATTTTTCTTATGTAGTTCACGTCACACCCCTCTCAATATATTTTTTGCCCAATATTTTTAAAAAGTAGACAATTTTTTGACCACCCTAAAAGATGATGTTGATTCCACCCCTCACTGCAGTAGATTAACAGAGTTTCCGCGGATCACCAGCTGTTATTGCTCATCAATTATTGCAAGCAAATACTAGTGTTGTAGCCAACAAATAGAACCGTTATAACCCAACTACAGCTTTTGTAATCAAATATGATCTATAATCAGGAGAATTACAATGAATCGCTGGATGGAGTGTTTTCAGTTATGAAAAAGTTTAATAAAACAACCTACTAAAAAATTATAAGTAGGCACACATTCTTCTCTTAAAAATAAGGAAAATAGGAAAATTAGCTAAGCTGGCTACTAAAACTGAAATCTTGAAGGCTTCACGTTTATCGTCGGTCACTCAAGATCGCGATCAAGGGCGGAACTATGTTATGTCTAGGGTGTGCAATTGCTCCATTAGAACTTGTAATTTCTCTATATAAATAGTAATTTAATATTTTTCTTATGTAGTTCACGTCACACCCCTCTCAATATATTTTTTGCCCAATATTTTTAAAAAGTAGACAATTTTTTGACCACCCTAAAAGATGATGTTGATTCCACCCCTCACTGCAGTAGATTAACAGAGTTCCGCGGACCACCAGCTGTTATTGCTCATCAATTTTTGCAAGCAAATACTAGTGTTGTAGCCAACAAATACAGCCGTTATAACCCAACTACAGCTTTTGTAATCAAATACAAAATACATTTTTTTATAGACAACTACTACCGTTACAACCGCCAACTATGACTTTGGTAGCCAACCACTACTATTGAAGCCGTCAACTACAGTACTTGCAGCCCATTTATGACTATTGCAGGTAAATTACTATTATATTGTTGTGATTGTAAGATTTTGCAATATCACCTTCTTTAATTTAGGATAAGAGTGATCCTCTATAATTTCAATTTAATAGTGAACCATTATGATTAGTTCATATGCCGTGACTTTTTTTCCTTTCAAGAATCCATATAAAATAAAAAAGATTCTTATATCTCTATGTGCAAGTGTATTATAAACTTATATTTGGTTAAGACCATTGGTAATCATATGTTTTTAAGCAATTATTTGATGAATGTTCTAATTAAAATAAATAGTTAAATTAATAAAAATAAAAAAAATTAAAACTAATTAAAATGAAAAAAAAAGAATCATATATGTATTCTCCCATAAATCAAATTCCTCACATGATGAGAGAAATTATTCAATTTGAAACCTCTAGGTGCTCCCATCAATCCACATGTCACATCCACAATTATTTATGCAATTTAATCCACAATTATTTACACAATTTAAAATCTCGCATATGTGTACATGTTCACAACCCTAAAAAATTAATGAATAAATATGAAATTCACCAAATAATTACAATTATTTATGCAACATAATTGCACATTAAATTGGGGCATTTAAACAAATTTGTCCACAATGGAGCATTAAGGGCTAAATTATACATTCCCAACGCAGGGCAACTACGACCTGCAATATCTCATTTATGGATGTAATTATTCTGCTTATGATTGTGGACCTATCAGACTCACCCGACTCCACATTCTACCACGTGTGCTTGCCGACGGCTCCATGTGTTGCGGGATAACGTATGGTCCCATGCCCAGCCCGCCCGCCGACATGTTACATGTGACCTACACGTCATCTTCTCCCTAATTTTTGGGGTAATTCAGAATTCTATTTGACCCAATGAGGTATTAGTATTTTTCATTAATGCTTTGGTTATGTTGTCAGTTATTAATCTATGGATGAGAACTTTATGTCGCCGGGATGAAATTAGGATGTCGGGCAGAGAGCGAATCGTCGTAAACCGATTGATAGCATATCCTACGACAGAAGATCCATTAGAGTGTTATTGGAGTGTGTAGTGATGAGAAACTCGAGACTCTCGTGAGGTGGCAGACGATGTTGGTATGAGAGTTGGGTTGATGCGTTTACTCAGTTCGATGGATATTGATCTTTAACTTGAGTTGCATTCATTTGATCGGCTTCGCATCTTGCTCCAAGGGAGTTGTAGTTGGTGAATCGGATCTTTTAGTCTTCAATTAGTGTGCCATTTGATCTTCTTTATGGGGGGTCGTCCTTGACCACACTCTATTTTTTAGTTTTGAATTTTCTCGAAATTCATGCTGACACATTTCTCACATGCATCTTGATATAAAAATTAAAATTTTTGTGATTGATATGTTAATACATAAGAATTAGGTGGTACATTTTTAAAGACCCTATTTATAAATATGTTAAACCGATTATTCAAGCAATTTGATAGGTCAAATGTATGCATCCTGTTGCAGATAAGAGTTTCAACCAGTCAGATTTTGACTGGATCAAACTAGAGCTATAAAAGAGCTTGATTCTCATTTGGCTCATTTGAAATTACTTGTTCAAAATTGGTTCGTGTTCGAAATTATTTGTGAAATATGTGTTCATATTCGGCTTGTGCTCAACTCGAAATTAACTCGTTTAAATTTATCAAAAAAATAAATGTAAAGTATTGAATTCGAACCTGCACTATTCATATGCAATAAAAAGCACAAAATCACATGACTACATGTGCTATGACAATTAAAATTTAGATATAAATATATATAATATATTATTATATAAATAATATATATAACTAATTTATTTGAAGCTAAAATAAGCTCAATATGATCAAACAAATAGTTACTTATATTCGACCACTTATTTTAAAAATAGTTTATACATGAACTTTTTAATGAGCCGAACCAAGCTATTCATGAATAAAGAGATTTTATGACAGCCCTAAGAGAAACCTTAATTTCACTCATTAATTCAAATTAATCAACAAATTTGGAGTTTTTAAGGTCTTAAACAGTCCGATCGTAATTTAATTAATCTACTTCTCTGTAGGAAGCTTCGTTACTTCGCGGCGTTGGTAGTTATTCCACACAATGTTTTGTTGCTCTGCAAAGTATACCTTGGACTACACAGCGCTTCGTTGCAACGAGCAAGGGATAATCGGTAGTGCTCGATGGGAGTCGACGAGATAGTCGGTAGTGCTCGATGGCAGTCGACGAGCGGTGGTCGATGGTTGCATGATCAAAAGCGTTTTCCAGGTCTTCAGTCCGGAACACATAATGATGAGGAGGATGAGTATGCGGTTATTTGTTTGTTCGGTTGTGTATTGAACAAGTTATTGTTAGCGAACATTAGTTTTATTATGCAGTTATATATTACGCTTCAATTGTTTTTCTTTTTTTTGTATATGATTTATGCAATAGTTAGTTATGTTATTGTGTTGTGTTGTGTTTTGGTTGATCTGTTACGTTATAGGTTGTAGCATTGAAATAGAGTTATATATATATTTATGATGGTACAGATTATCGACAGCTTATCGACGATTTTTTCGACAGTTTATCAAACAAATGATGGTTTTCTGACGGTCTAGTGAACAAGCGACATCTGAGCAAAGGACTGCACTTTTGCTACTGGCAGAGTCGTTGGTAAATTCCCACGGTTAACGGTCGGTTTGGCGACAATTTACCAAAAGAATCGCGAGACTTTTTCAACGGAATTACAACACTTTCCCTGCGAATGCTTTCGTACCAACGCTAAAAGCTAAAAGGTATAGTTAAACGTGACATGTTTTTGAATCCATAGCGACAGTTATAGTGCATCAGTTAACTGTCGGTTAAGGTAAATGTTTGTTAAATTCATCGGTAATTTAATTGTGGACAAACATTTTTAATACGTCAACTTTGTCGTAGCTAAACAGTCATTAAATATATTACCTACGATTTATCCGTTACTTTGTTAAATTCATCGGTAATTTAATTGTGGACAAGCATTTTTAATACGTCAACTTTGTCGTAGCTAAGCAGTCATTAAATATATTACCTACGATTTATCCGTTATTATCGAATGTATTTGATTGTCAAAAATAAACTAATTTCCTATTGTAGAAAGATCCTGGGTTTTTTAGATTTATCTCTTCAAGATGATCAATTCGATTATAAGCTCGTCAAAAGTGAAATCCATATAACCTTCCGATTAGCCACCCAAAGCTTCTAAACTTGGTTCAATAACTTGATTTGAGCTTGATTTGACTCAGATTAAACCAATTTTGATGTTATTATTTAGTGTCGTCAAGACGGTCAGTTGGACTATAAATTTGCTAAAATCATAATTCTAAATAATATTTAATCTGATTTTAAATGTTTCTTGCACAAAAATTATTCCAAAATTCGTGCTAATTGCCTTGAAATTTATGCAAAATGACAAATTTTACTGATGACATACAAAGAACAAAGATAGATATGTAGATTCTTATCCATGTATTAAAATCTATTCATAAAATTTAATCAATATCTAATGTCACCAATATATTAAATTTATAAATATTATATAAATTAATTATTGAATTAAATAATCCATATTAAAAAAAATGATCATATTATGGTATATATTATTGATTGAAATAAATCCCACAATTTATTTAAATTATCAACCATTTAATAATAAAAATGGATTAAAATATTCAAATAAAATTTTAATTTAGTTGGACCATAAAATTCTTAGTTTTATTCTCTTACAAATTAATTGTATATTGCACTCATTTCAAATAAGTGTGATATACATGCATAGCACTTAACACTGTTAATTTTACATATTTCACACCTAAACTTTAATATTTATGTCTTACCCGTTAACATTGTTACATGATCTCGTCGAACTTTTTATTGTGTTCAGATATCAGACGTAAATTTACATCATATGTCGAATTAAAATCGTCGAAAAATTTAAGTGAGTCTCACAATAGAACACGCACAACCCCTCCTCATACCGATGAGATCCTGTAGCGAGCTCGTTATTTTTCCCTCCATCGATCGAGAAAAATTTGCGTACGTAAGACGTACGCAGCGCTGCGCTGCGTACGATAGGGAGGTTAATCAGATGATATTGACCGCGTTATGCCCCCTGTAATCTCCCTGTAACATACATGTAACCTACAAATATATGAAAACATAAACTCGAAACTTACTAGAAGGTACAACTAGGTTACAGGAGGTATAATGCGGATATAACTCCTATAACTTTGAATAACCTCCCTAACATACACAGCGCTATGTAGTACACAAAATTTTCTCCGGCCGATCAGCTACACTAGATCCCTTCTCTCTGATTTCCAATCACTTCCTACGTATATTGAAACTCTGATGGAGCTCTGGAAGGTTCATCAGACTTCCCGCACAAATACTAGACGACGCGTGCAATTTTTGTGTCTATTTAGAGTTTCAAGTGCTTATTCCATAAATAGGAAAGTTTTTGTGTGGCATACATAAAATCATGTCTCAAGTGTTATGCATGTAAAATAAAGGCTGTTTGCATAATTTTCTATCAACATACTATAGAACGAATTTTCATCAATAATAGAGTTATTTCAATTAACCAAATGTATAATTAACATTACAATATGATATTTATTGGTAATTTAACCTTTTAGTTAATATTATTTCAATTATTTAATAGCCTTCACGAAATTATATCTAAGATGAGTTAAAAAAAGTCATCATATTTGTTTATAAATAAATGTATTATATTGAAAGATTATAACGGCATGTCAAAGCAGCTCATGTTCGATTGGTTTGTTAAGTTAAGGAGCTAAACACGAATAATTTTTTTTTTTTCTTGCGTTTGATATATGAACGAGCCAAACACGAACAAGGATATGTTCATTCATATTCGGCTTGAAAAAAATAATTAAAATTATTAATTAAAAATTAGAATAAAATTATATTAGATTCTAATGATGTTTAAATATAAATAATAAAAATTAAATCTTGCCCTAACTCTTACCATCATACGGCTGCGTTACTATGATTGTCAAAATGACTCTTCGTTCGTGAAAAAACTCATGTTCGGCTCGTTAACAAGTTAGCCTAACACAAACAGTGATACTTTTTTCATAAATCAAACATGAGCTGAATCTAAGCTCACTCATTTTTGGCTCGCTTACTCCCCTACACAAATTCATCTCAAAATCAATTCACCTACTTTAGACCCAACAAAACAAGAAATTTATCAAAATTTTCTCACATAAATACTTTCCAACATCATTGTAAACTTAAGTCAAATAAACAAGATCCCGAATCCATAACTTTTGTGATGGTCCATCCCAAACCTCTCAACTAATAGACTAAATAAACTTCCTAAAACCTCAATCATAATCATAATCAAAGCTCCCAATTAATTACTAATTAAGACCCACTAATCAAAGTAACACCTTTCTCATGTGCATTCATTTCCCTATTTAAGAACTTCCCACCCCCCTTCCCCCCTTTCCTCTTCCCCCTCGCCTACCCTCTAATTCACCATCTGCCCATCGACACAACCAGCATGAAGGAGACCATAAGGTGTTGCATCTCTTGCATCCTCCCCTGCGGCGCGCTCGATGTCGTCCGCATCGTCCACACCAACGGCCGCGTTGAAGAGATCAGCCACCCCGTTTGCGCCGGCGATATCACCCGAGCCCACCCTCACCACGTTCTTCGCAAACCCCCTTCCCCGGCATCCATTGACGACGATTTGACAGTTTCTGCGCCGTGGCGGGCGGTCATTCTCCCGCCCTCTGCCGAGTTGCGGCGGGGCCAGATTTACTTCCTCACGCCGGTTTCGGAGAAGAAGTCGGCAAGAGAGTCGAGGAGGGGGGAGTTGGGAGAGGATGAGCGGAGGAAGGGGTTGGTGGTGAAACAGAGAGTTTTGATGGAGAAGCAAAAGGAGAGGAGGCGGGGGAGGGTGGGAGTGTGGAGACCGCAGCTAGAGAGTATTTCTGAGATGATGATGACTCATGATTAATTTATAGTTGTGTAATTTTGATCTCTTTAACTTTTTTGTTTTTTTGTTGAATTTCATATTCTTCGCTGGCATGGTGCGTTGGTTTGTCCTGCTGTTGATTACTTATGTTTCAAGATTATGTTTTTTGGTTTACTTTTTTGCAGAGAGAGCGAGAGAGCGAGAGAGAGAGAGAGAGAGAGAGGCAGAGAGAGCGAGCGAGAGAGAGAGAGAGAGAGCTCATGGAAGGGAGAAACTATTGCATACTTATAAATCATGTACTTATAAATAGACAATACATCCTATTTAGGAGACCAAGTCAGAAACACTCCGCTCACGGGCTCCGCTCCGCTGACTCGCTATGTTCCGCTCCAGCATCTATCCCTTATCTAGCATATGAGTCATATCGTCTCTGATTATGAGTAATTCTAATAGACATTCAAATGAGATAATTAAATTTTATATTAATCACTACTTTTCTTTCTTCTTCTGAAAATTGATATATCAAGTATTTCTTATGACTATAGATGACATGACATAATATTTTCAAAAACCAAACCCGCAATTAAATGAATTGAAATCAAGTCTTATAATATTTACAAAAGTTTTATAAAGCTAGGGCTCAATTATTGTTGTTATATTATTAGAATAGAAATGTTAAATTTGCCCATAAAATTCATAAAGAGAGATTGCAAAAATGTGCAATATTTCACGTGGGATGTCTTAAAAATGATCAATTTGCTATTGAGTAGTACCACGCTCGTAAGCATTATTCTTTACATAAATTTGTTGGAAGATTTACATAACTACCAATCAATTACTATGCATTACATATCAATCATCTGAATTTGAATTTCTACTTGGACCACTCAGCTTATGCTGAAAGCATTGGAATCCGATGGTCTGTTAAGTAAAATATAAAATTTAGGTGATTAATATGTTAATAAATGCCCCAAATTTATTTAACGAACATAGCATGTGCTTTTTTGTTAGGATTGAAAATAGGGCTGTCAAAATGGCTTGTTACTTATTCGGCTCGTTAAAAAGTTTGTGTTCGGCTCGTTCGCTAAGTTAACGAGCCACAACCCGAACAAAGATTTGTTCGTTCGTGTTCGCCCGTTTTGGCTCGAAATACTACTAATCAATTATATATATATATATATATATATATATAATGTTATTAGGGTTAGGGTTCAGTTTTGGCTTTGAGAATTCTGTCAGGACAACCTTTGACATTTCTTTTCTATTCTCGGGTAATATCTGATCGCGAGAAGGTGTTTCGGCTATAACTCATCATGAGGTGGTGTGTATCATTTCTTATTCCGGCTCGCTAGCAAAAGAATAGGCGCTAGAAAGAGGACGTGTTACCTCATTCCAAAACCAAGGCTACAAACAAGAACACACTTTTTGAGATTGAAAGATAAACGAGCCGAGCACGAGCTGAGCTTGGGGACGTGTCAGCTCGTGTTCGGCTCATTTACACCCCTAATTGGAAGAAACGTAATAAGGTTCTTTTCAAATGCTGGTACTAAATGTATCTTTTATGGTTGGCATTAAGTGTCTTTCTGCATGATAAATCTTAATGAATGAAAGGGCTGGTTTGCATAAATACCGCATATCAAAAATATATTTTTAACTAATTATTTATTATTTTAGCATCATGCTTACATGAAAAGAATAATCTTTTACATTAATAAATAAAAATCTTAAGGGCATTTTTACTTTGATGTTAAAATTTTGAATATATTATAAGTAAATATCAAAATTATGTGACGAGCATATAAATTTCTAAGAAATTACACTTTAGGCCGAACAACAAATTAATAAATCATGATAATTTGGCTCGAATGCATGCCATATTAGTTGAAAATTAAAGTAATTAGTTTTAAAATATAAAATTACTTGATTTTAATTTTGTTCATTACTTACCGATCAATCATGATTTCTTCTTGTCATACTGGCACGATTGAGTCGATTAGGTTTCAACGAGCCTGGTTGGCTTTATATATCATTAGTAATGTATAATATTAATATTTTGTATTTGACTATCAAAGAAAACTTAATTTTGTTAGATTCATCCATTTGAATTTATGAAACTACAATATATTTTAGAAAACAACAAAATCATTAGGGTCATATATCATTCATTTAGAAGTTAACACTTCCATGATTGCTACCCCTCAGAGCCCTTCCAAACTATTACATTAATCATTTCATGGCAGGGGAAATAAAATAATTGACACTGTAAACTTAACCAGAGTTAAGTATATATGTTATGATTACCACCTCTGGTTGGTTAACTAATTATTGGAGAAGTGTTGAGAAAGTACTGCAGTTAACTTTTATGCAGAATATTTTCACATGCTTGGCATAGATGTTATATATATATATGTTCATAGCCAAGTAGCATACATGGCTTAAATTGTAGGTTGATTGACGCTGACCATGTTAAAAATTGTGATCTTTTGTTCTTGAAATTTGTACCGGAGATTACGCATTACCACATATTGGGAGCTTTAGTTCGAAAGTGGCCTACATCAACAATTTAATCTAATCTGATGAGCAGTTAAAAGTAAATAAAGCACTGCAGTTTGTGGTTTCTTGAAAGTAGATTAAAGTGACTGAATGTTGCATATAAATCGTCAGATCGATTGGGATAGATAAAATTTATTTAAGCACATTTTATCAATGTTTTTGTTATCAGATTACTGTCTGTAGAGAGAGAGAGAGAGAGAGAGAGAGAGAGAGAGAGAGAGAGAGAGAGAGAGAGAGAGAGAGAGAGAGAGAGAGAGAGAGAGAGAGAGAGAGAGAGAGAGTTACATATATAGTTTTTGTTATCAGATTGTGTGCTGAGAGAGAGATAGAGAGAGAAAGTTGCAAACATAACATGCAATTGTTATGTATTTATATATCTAACATGTAAACTTTCATGTCTACATATTTATAACAAAGTTGGTGTCATAAAATGCATGGACATTGTGGATTTTACTTTACCCCCAGAGTGCAGATTTATGTACAAAGGCTATTGGAATTGCTGTTAAAAATTTTATGACATCATTTCTAATGCATGGAATATTAAAGTTCTAGGGGATCCCACGTTGCTCTCGGAAACAAGCTTATAAATGTTAAAAAGGCTATTTTAAATGACAAATGAATTCATTCTGACTTTAGTTCTTATTTTGTTTGGGAGCTTAAGGCCTCACAAGAAGACATTCTCGCTGCTTTGGAAGCCCGACCTCTTTCTAAAGAGCTTTTTTCTCAAAAGTATTATCATTCATGATAAACTCTCTAATGATATATCTTGGGAAAGCTTTTGAATTAGGTGAAGAGCAAAGTGTTATTGGCTTTCTAAGGGAGAAGATGATCTGAAATTCTTTAATCAAAGAATCGAGAGTAGAAACTTCATAACAGAACTCCATTTTCGTAACTAGTGTATCACCTCTCAACAGGTTATCATCCAAGAGGCTATTTCCTACTTCTCTACCTGCTTAATAAATGTCACTCTAATAATAACAACTATATTAACATTTTTGTGGGCAGATCTTTAACTCATAATGAATCTAATCAACCCCTTGAGGATTATATTAATGAGGACATTGAAGTAGTTTTCTTTCAAATTGTTATTGATAAATCCCTTGCTTAGAATGATTTTAAGTCTAAAATTTTCAGAGGTGCATGGAACATCATTGGTGATGATTGCTTAAAAAATATTGAGTATTTTTTTTATATTCTCTAAGTTATTTGAAAGATTTAAGCATACTACTTCAACTTTTCTCCTTAAAAAGCAACATTCACATACCCTCAAAGATTTTAGGCATATATCATTATGCAATGTCATCTATAAGGTTATAAAGAAGCTAATTACAGATAGACTAAAAGACATTCTTCCTAAACTCATTCATTCTTCCCAAGCTGTCTTCCATGTTGGTAGGGATATCTTTGATAATATAATTCTCGCCAATTATATCTTGCAGAGATTCAACTGAGCTAACCATCTTTCAAGATTTTGCTCTAATATTGATATTAGAAAATTTTTTGTCTCAGTTAATCAAAACGTCATTTATTTAAGATAGGAAATAAAGAGCCTTACGCTAAAATCTATTAAGTCGACGAAAGCTTGCATGACTCAACTCCATTTATCTGTCTAAGTCAACGAAAGCTTGCATGACTCAACTCCATTTATCTGTCACTATTAACAATGAATTGTAAGGATATTTTTTCATTACATCCAGCCTTAGAAAAGGCTGTCTCTTATTCCCATATCTCTTCACTATAGCAATGGATGCATTATTTTGACTCCTTTATCATAACAAAGCCATTTATAATTTAAGAGACACAAATGAGAAAATCAGCCACCTCATCTATGCAGACAAGCTTATCTTGTTTGGCAAGGCATCTATCACTGATCTATATGCTCGGTCAATACTTTAAATATTTTTTTATTAAGCCTCTAATATTCAGGGCAACCTTAGTAAGTACACTATCTTTTGCTTTTAAACATTAGTGCAACAATAATCCGGTATTCTAGGAAAAAAAAATGCACCTATGAGACTGCTTGGAGATTACAATAAAATTTATTAAGCTTAATTCTATTACTTGTCATAATCGTTAGGAGAAGGTCAACCATTATTTTAGTGGCTAAAAGTAGAAACTGTTAAGTTTCTTGAACAGGCTTCAACTTATTAAATCTGCCCTTTGGAATTTTTCAATTTACTGATTTAGATCTACTTGCATTCCTAAGATTATTAAAAAATGTATCTCATTTATGATTAAAAATTTTCTTTACCGGCGCAACTCTTCTATCTAAATGCAAAAAATTGTCTGGCATTGCACTAATATGCCTAGGCCTTTTGGTGAACTAGGTCTTCCTACCTTGGAAATTAATAATCTTATATGCAAAGCAGGGTCATATAGAGAATTTATAATGACAATTCCATTATTTTCAATTAGTGTGATTTTAAAATTGGCTCCCTTTGTTATAAAATGAGAAAAAACAAATTCTTCTTTTGGAAGGGATTATTACAAACTACAACTAGAATTAAGGAGTTCCTCACTTTTTTTTGTTAACAGAGATAGTAGGCGCTTCTTTTTGAATCCTTCGTTACAGTGCTCTTCCTTGATTGATAAGCATGAAGAACAATTTTTTTCTAAGTTTAATTGCACTAAAAACAATAGGATTACAGATGTTGTTCAAGTTGATTGTTGGAATCTCCCCTCCCACATAATACTCCATTTGGCATCAATTTTGATGGCACGTGTGGATGGTGTCCACTTGATTGGCTTGGGATGATTCATGTTCACTCGTATCATCCCCATAGCTCAAGGCACCCATCTGAGACTTTATGGTACGTATCCAGGGCATGAAACCAAGGTTTGTAATGATTCGACCTTACTTAAGAGAATCATTACTAGGGACAACAAATGTGTTTGGTGCCCGTTCTGGTGTTTAAAAACCATGTCATATCCATATGAAGCCTCCCGTGGTCAAACGAACCCATCAAAGCTTCTCGTAGGTATTTTTGAGAAAATTAGGGTTTAGAAAGTCGTTCACGCGTTGTGGTTGGGGATGACCATCTGCAAGGAATCTGCCTGATAAACAGTTAGTAAAAATACTCATTTTTAGATTAATGGGACCATATTTCAATCATATTTGATCCCCCATTTCTTTCGGATAAACAAAATCCTCTAACAGACTTTTTCGGCGAAAATGGGGTTTTTGGGGCTTGATCGACACTTAAGGGCTAGTCCTGGGTGCCTAAGAGCCCAAAAAAGCCTTTAAGCAGCTTAAAACCAAAGAGATCAACAAGTAGGCACCAGCCTCTTGGTGCTTAGGTACCATGCGGGCCCCTAGGGGACAATATTACCCTCCAGTGCTTCCAAGCCGAGAGCTCAGCAAGTAGAAGCCACTCCGCTAGTCCTAGCCTAACACATCATCTAGCGTATAATGTCCTAGTCACATCATCTAAGTGAGTAAAGGGTGAAGGTAAAAAAGTTGGCGTATATTTTGATGTTTTCATCATCCTCAATCCCATACTAAGGATCAAAGGATTCTAAGATGTGCCACTAAATGAAGTTTTTGTATGAACAAAAAACTTTAATTAGGGTTGACCTTACATATGGTCTTAGTACAGGGATGTATTTATTTCAAAATACGTTTTGAAAATATATGATGCATGTAAGTAGGAAAAATGTAAATTTTTATACCTTATAAAATAGGTCCTAAGAAAAAGAAAAGTCTAAGTGACCCCTATTAAACCCCTTCAAATCTTAGCACAACATATGCATGCTAATCACGATGCGATAAGTAGCATTGCTCGTTGAGTCATCCTCGTAAGCAATACTCATTAATGTTTCATGATCATTAACAGGTCACTCAACTAACAAGTCTGATTTATCGTCAAGATAATTGGGGAATGCACATGAAAATGTAAACTGATCAAGTGTGTTGCGACCGCTCTATTGAGATAGGAGTGATCAAATATAGCAAATATTGGTTACAAGTATACAGTTGCATATACTAATGGCAGATACGCTGACAATGCCAAGATACGAATGCAAGACACATAACACAAATGATGTTGTGTCTGGCTACCTAGGGTCGAGGACACCATGGGAAAGTATTCCTTGCCCCAATAGAGACCAAGAAAACAAACAAGTGATAGGAACCCAATGTATGCAATGCACAATGCAAACAAGCAAACACACATTCTATGCAAAATAATGTGCTCACAGTATTGTTGAGTGTTGTCATGGATGACAGGTAGTATGATTTGTGCATCGAATATGTTCATAAGCTAAGGAGCATGATCCAGGCAAGGTGAGGAAATATATTGTGCATTAGGTGTGTTCAGAGGCTCGTAAGCGTGACCCATGCATTGTGACACGACATGAAATGCCCACAACGTTCCTAAGTGGCGTCGTAGGAAGTGAGTTAATGTAATTCTTCTTAGGGAGAATTACACGTTGGTTGGGCTTGATGTGCAAGCCATCCCTGAAGAAAATACATGAGTGTTCAAGGAGAGTTTGGGAAAGAAAAGACTCCGATGTAGGCTTCAAGTATGCAAACATACAAGATGTTATGCAAGAAAACATGCAAGAGAGTAAGCGTGCAAATGAAAACATGTAGGACATGGTGCACAATGACAAATGGATGCCAAGAAGCAGGCACATGAAGTATTGTGCTACGTGGGTTACAGAAACCCATTGTAATCATAAGAAGGCATATGCTCACATGTGCACATCAGGGTGTTGGTGTGAATGTGCTAATGCAGACAATGTGAGATGCATTCAATAATGCAACATTTAAGTGAGATCGATCAATTGGGTCGGTGGTGGTTGGTCGATCGAATCGACGAAAGTGATCGACTGAGACAATCGAGCTGAAGGCGCCCGATCAATCTGTTCCATAGAAGTGATTAACTGATACAATCAACCTGCAATCCACCAATCAATCTGGACAACGAAAGTGATGGTCCAATACAGTTAAGATGGAGGTGGCTGATCAATCGGATCAATAGAAGTGATCAACTGATACAATCAGGCAAGAGGTGACCGATAAATCAGGACAATAAAAATGGTTGATTGAGACGATTAGGATGGTGGCAGCCGATCGATAAAGTCAACGAAAATGATCGATTGAGAAGATCAGTTTGGTGGCAGCCGATCGATCGAATCGACGGAAATGGTCGATTGAGATGATCGGGTTGGTGGCGGCTGATCACTTGAGTCGACAAAAATGGTCGATCGAGAGAATCAGGGTGGTGATGGTCGATCGATATGCCAAACAAGGTATGCAGTCGATCAGCAACTCATGCAAAAAAGGATATTTTTGATAAAAAAATGATAAATTATGCAAGGCAACTCACATGAATTCAAACACAAGCATAAAATGAAAGCCGATAGAATTTGATATCCGATAGAATTTGATAATAAATCAAACTCGTTCTAGTGATCTCATAGAAACCTAGGGTAGGATGGTAGTGAATTCATTGGTCAATCGTCGCGTGAAGCGCCGAACAACTGCCTCCATTTTCTTGGCACATCGCGAAGGTTTTTAATGAGAAGAAACCATCATAGTCTAGAGAATAACAAAATCACAGGGAATTTTGTTCTCTAAACCCAACTGGGTTTCATTCTTTTCATAGAAAGAATGAAATTGTCGGTGTAAATGCGGCATTGTCGCAATCCCGATATTTGGA
>NW_018164644.1:151168-156711 GCF_001263595.1 Phalaenopsis equestris | reverse complement strand
TTGAAGTTTTAATTATGCTCAAGTAAATTTTAGCTTTTATGTTTAGGTAAAATCAACTACAGAGTCAAAACTAATTTTTAAGTATGAGTACAAAAATGTCATGCTTGTTGATATATTTTGATGGAGAGCTACAGCTCGTAGAAGGTTTCACTCTCACCTATGTTGGTGGACATAATCATCTCGTTCATGTCTCACAGTTCATAACACTAGATGAATTAAAGAGAAAAATACTTTGTTTACTGCATACGGATAGTTCAATGCAAACATTTAATATAATTTTTCGTTTTCAGGTTAGTGGGGGTTTTGTTGCAACTTCGGTCGATGAAGATGAATGTTATGAGTAAATGATAGTTATTTATGTCGGAGTTGAGCCCTTGCATGTTAACACTTATGACGTCGATGCTCCTTCAAATGTTGTCGGTTCTTCGAATGTTACTGGTCCTTCACATGCCTCTGAATATGTCACTGAAATTTATAGGTAAAATAAACTCTATATACTGAATTAATATAATAATTAGAGGAATCTACTATAAACTTCTTAAACTTTATGAGTTCAAATTTGTAGGCTAACTTCAATTCCTTTCATCACATATGACACCGAATTTTATATTATTATACCCAACTAAACAATGAAAAATTATAGTGCACGTCGATCATGTGACTTATTACATTCATTCAACCCTTATGTTAGCAAACATGTTGATCCAGTCACACAGCGATAGTTGCAAAGTATGCACTTTGATGCTAACATGGATAGATATGAAACGATGGATGGTGGCATCAGTGATAAGTTGAGCGAGTCAGAGGCACACGAGAACTATAGTGTGCAAGATGGTGAGCCGAATACCGTTTTACCAGGGCTCAATTTATTGTGCTAATACACAAAACTAAATATGGAGATGTTTGAGTAAATGGTAGAGAACAATTGATTTATTGCGCCAATTCGAACTACCGAAGAGCAACTGAAGAATATGATGCTCCCATAATTCAAGTGGCCTTACATGGAGATGATGTCATTCCAAATTTATTATTGCGCCAATAGGCAGTACTAAATATGGAGATCTTAAAGTCAATGGTAGGGAACAATCGATTTATTACGCCGATTCGAACTACTAAAAAATGTGATGCAGTTGATGACTGTGACGCTCCCATAATTCAAGCGACCTAACATGGAGATGATGTCATTCTGGATGTATTATATGAGGGAATGATATTTTCAAGTAAGAATGCGCTACAATGTGACATTAATAAATGATTGATAATTGATAATATAGAGTATATCAAAACAACTTCAAATAAAAAAAAATGACTTACAGTTTAGTGTGTAAATTTCAATCATGAAACATGTTCATGTCAATGCCGTCTACATGCTAAGAGAAGTCATCGATTATGAGGTGCGTGGAAAGTATCGATACTTCAGTCAAACCATGCATGTTGTCATCCAATAATGTCAACTGGACAACAAAACTGTACTTTGAAGTTCATATGTAGGTACGTCGGTTCAGTTTTAAGGCAACAACTTGACCTAAAGCCCAAGGAAATTGTTGCCCGGATGGAGGCCAAATTTAATTTCTATGTTAGTTACATCAAAGCATGTGATGCCTGTAGAAAAACAATAAAATCAATAATTGGCTATTTTAAAGAGTCATATTGCTCCTTATTTTGACTAATGATAGCAATACGTAATGCAATACCAGACACTGTGTATAAAATTGAAGTTAAAAATAATACATGCTTCCATAGAATTTTGCTTGAGCTTAAACTTGATTAAATAATCAAGCTCAAGCTCAAACTGAAGGTATTTAGAGCTCGAGCTCGACTCGACTCGACTCATTTACACCCTTAAATTTCCACTAATAAATCAATTACTTATTTTTTGTTCCTCCACTGAAATTCTTATAGATATATTGTCTTAACAATTATGATTAACAAATTTTACATTGGCTTCTCTTGAAATATTATAAATCTATCTGAAATTATATGTTGAAGTCCAAACATTTAAGGGTAAATTGTGCAAAGGAACTGGTCCTGAAGCGAGCACACAATGATCCCATTTCGGGTCTAGATGTAAATTGGTGAGGGCCAACAATGGTTGAAGCCACATGCATGCCTAAACATAGAAACATCCAGCAAATAATATACAACAATAATAAAAAAGTGGTGCATAAAACTCTTGTCGGTGTGATGACATTAAAATGATTAATACAAGCTAAAGCAAGTGTTTGTGTTAGCAATGTAAGTGAGCCGAGCTAACTCGTGAGCTTGCTGAAGCTCATCTTGATAAGTTGCTCGTGAATTAAGGTTGATGGCTTAATAAGTCAAGCTCAAGTTTAGCTCTTAAGACTTTATCTTTAAAATATTAAAAATATTTAAAAAATAAAATTTTATAATTTATATTAAGTGATTTCTTATTATTTCTCTCTTAATTGCTCATTCAATTTGTCATTTTATATCATACTACCATAAATTAATATTTTTTTCTCTTTCAAAAATAAAGATGTCAACTCGTGAGCCAGTTTGAACTCATAGACATAAGCTCGAGCTCAAGAACTCGATAAAATTAATCAAGTTTAAGCTCAAGCTGAGGGTGGCTCGAGCCCGACCAGATTCGTTTATCTCTAGTTTTTTGTCACTCAAATCCTTTTACCTCCCAACTACCTCTCTAACTATATCAATCATTATCTCTTAAAATATATTTCTAATATTTTAAGTCTAATTGATGTACCTGGATAATTAAGACTGCACCCATCAAATTGCTATATTCATATATATACTTTTATTGAGATATTAGGCTTTTAATTAAATAGTTTACCTTGTGCATATGGCTGTCAATTTGGCTCGTTGTTAATGAACAGCTCGTGTTCGGCTTGTTAAGTTGTTTGTATTCAAATCATCCGTTAAGTAGACGAGCCGAACACGTACAAATTTTTTACGCTCGAATTATAATTCAATCATGTTCGGCTCATTTTAGTTAGAAATAAGAAAATTATATATATTATTTCTAATAATATATTATATATAATTATATCTAAATTTAAATCACCACAACTCTTGCAGTCATGTGGTTTTACCCCATTTAATGCACGAGAATGGGGCAGATTCGAATCCAACACCCTAAATTTTTTTCCTAATTCATTAAACAAATCAATTTCGACTTGAACACACATGAATATGTAAATCAAACCGAACACGAACACACTGTTCACGAACAATTTCGTAACATGAGAAAATTTCCGAGCTATTTCGAACGAGCCGAACACGAGCCAAGTCTGAGCTCGCTCAAACTCGGCTCGTTTACAACCCTACTAGTGCATCTGAACAACATAGTGTTACGAGACACATGCATCAACATTTGCTTGATGATGTATTGCCAACATATTAACTTAAAAGAACATCACAAGTCTATAATAGAAGTTACAAAGAAAAGTATTTTTTGATGAGCTTGGGCAAATTAAGAGAGCAAGAGTGGGAGGCAAATAGACTTCATGAAACATAAAGATAAAAAAATACAGTTGAGATGCCTCAAAATTTGACCAAATCTTAACTCACCAACATATTTGATTTTGGATTTTTCAATGTAAATTATCAAAAGAAATAACATCAAATTTATGATAAAAGATTATTGGCTCATGGGAATAATTTTTTGGTCACAAATGTTTTTAAATAATACATCAGTTTTTTTCTTTATGGTATTTCTTACAATTTGATATTTTATATAGATATTTATTATTGATGATAAAGAGAACTTACTTTAACCGTGTTATGTTGTTAATCATCTTCTTTCGGTCACTCATTCTCTATCTCAATATGTATACTATTATTCTACTCACTAGCTTCCTTTTTTTTTTTTGTAACTATTAATATTGCATTGTAAGAAAATTTTTTCATCATATTTACCCTTATTATCTCTACTACATCTTTGAAGCATGTTTATCTTCTAATTGTTGTCTCTTTACTGTCTCTTTCTTATCTAGTGCACAACCCTAATAGCATTATCGTCTTTTAGTGACATCATATTCACTACTAATATTTGTTTAACATAAAATCTATTTTCTAAATAATTTTCTATTCTACTTTTCCTTATTGCTTTTCAGCGCGATAAAAATTTATTTTCTTCCACGCGATAAAAGATTTATTTTCCTCCACCCTATTCAATCTAATATAACTTTGGATCATTTATCTGATAGTTTTTCTTATATTTTATGTCCATTGTCTCAATCTTTTGTTTTTATGAATATGCCGTGCCCAGAAACTTGCCCTATACATATTTGGATCTTGCTCAATTCCCTTTTGAAAGCAAGCTAGTTCAACATCATTGGATCTATACCATAAAATTTTATCTAGATGACATTATCAATATTCACTATTTGACTCAAGTGGTTGTTAAGGGTTTCACTTATGTTAACAGGATTTATTTTAGTGATACATCCTCTCTTCTATTGTTAAATTCATTGTATGAGTTATCCTACCAATAACATAAATAAAGAACTAATCAACTCTACAAGTGGAAGTGAATAACCTTTTTTTTTTATGACAACCTAACTAAAATTATTTATAAAAAGAAACTATCTTGGTTTTTTTCTTGGGACTAGAGCATATAAGCTCAAAAATTTATGTATAGCCTCAAACAAAGCTCTCATGCTTTTGAGGCTTTTAATAATTTTTTTCTTAGAATTTATATACTATTGTAGATCATTGTATCATCTCGCATAATTGTCCTAGTTGATTTTGTTGATGACATCCTTTTTAATTGAAATGTCGAAAGATGAGTTAACAAAATAACATATTAATGATGATATTATTTTCTAACTAAATACCTATGACATCATAAATCTTTGTTATGACTAAATTTGCTTATAAAAAATAAAATATTTATCTAACTCATGGGAAATATGTCATCAATATTTTGAAAGAAATTAGATATTTGAGATGAAAAATTGTCAGCACTTTCTAAAAATTAAAAGATCAATGAAATGACTTAAATATGCTTATTGCTAAAATAGACTGATTTAGAAGCTTATCTATGTTACATTCACCTGGCTTGACATTTCTTTAGATTCTAGGGTAGTTAGTCCGCACATGCAAACTTTTGAAAAAATAATAAAAAACAATTATGTGCATCCATTAATGTGTTATAAAAATGATTAAATTTGTTATTCAATAGAAAATTTGGGCATCTAGATATTACAATGATGCTGACTTTACTAGATTGATTGATATTAGAATAATAGCACTATATATTATATCATTGTGAGAATATACCTTATCACATGGAAATATGAAAAGCAAATAACTATTGCTCGCTCAATAGCCAAGATAGAATATATAACTATGGTTTAGTCTACGTGTGATTTGAGTTAAAATAACCTTAAGTGAACATGGCTTCACGACCTTATGATAGAACAATCATATTGCCATCTACAATGAAAGTAATCTCATTTTTCATGAAATAATAATATATATTGAAGTGAATTAATATTTTCTGTGGTAAAGTTATTTTCGACAAGATAAACGACTCTTATATCCCAAACTCATATAGGTAT
>NW_018164644.1:130279-151034 GCF_001263595.1 Phalaenopsis equestris | reverse complement strand
TATATATATATATATAACTTTTATCACAATAAAAACATATTATATTATTAGCCATGTCATTAGTATATTTTTGCCTGCAAATTAAGCTATTAGTTTAAAGTCCAATAATAATTTTATTGGATGTTACATATATAGCATATGAAACATTGCTATTTACAAATCTATCAATCTCTTTCATCCAATTTTCAAGTTCTCACTCAAATATATAAATTTATAATAAAACCACCTCAGATTTTTCATTTTTATCAAATTCTCAATGGTTTGATCGTGGCACGTGTAAGTGCTTGATTTTGTAAATAGCAATGTTTCGGGCGCTATTTATGTAATTATCCCGAATTTTATTCTCTGAATACCTTAAATTACATTCAAATTCAGAAGTTGCTCGTTATAAAATAGATTAAAATTAGAAGAAGTCATTAATAGAGTTAAGTATACTAATTATCATTAATCCAAGTGCTTCATTCATGTTAATATTCTAATTAATTTGAGCCTATAAACTACTTTGTTGTCCAAATCTGAAGAATCATAGAGCTGTAGACAATGCCGTTACTTCGAAATCAAGATTTCTGATTTATTGCTCAGTTATCATTACAAAAGAATATTATAGAAGAAAAATAGAGATTTTTTAAATATATTAACCTAGAAATAATTGATACGTCATGTAAAATTTATTTTAATCATGCAAGAATCTCGAAGCATTCCGACAATAAACGTTCTATATTTAAATTCAAGATCATCCAGAACCCTTAGCTCGACAAATTTACAGTGAGATTCACCGTCTGGATTATGAAGCCAAAACTAGTTTGATCTGAGTCCAATCAAGCCCAAATCAAGCCGTTTGAGCACAATTTGATGCTTTGGATAGACAATTCAATGATCAAATGAATTCTGAATCCGACAAACTTATAGTCAAATCGAGCGGCTCATCGAGCCGAATCCAACATGCACAAGATCACTTGAATCTCACATCATTAGGGCACTCAAACACTCATAAAACTGTGGTGCCAATCAATTGCTTTACCATCATGACTTTACGAGCATCCAACAAAAATGTATATGTTTTCAAAAGAATTTGTGAAGGAAGAGCAAAATGAATCCTAATTACTAATTAATTTATTTTTGGATGCTACAAATTGCAGTAAAAGAAAAAAAAAATTGTAATAATGCCTGAAAAGTTACTGCATATATTATTCATATTATTCTCTTTAAATTTTATTTCATATATTGTGAGAAAATTCATTCAATAAAGCATGAATCTTGTTCTTAAGTTAAAATTGTTTTATTTGGGACCATTAACTTGATGATCTCAGAGAACTTACAGTAGGAACGATGAGACAAACATAACAACAACACTAAAATCATTCTAATAGAAATTCAAATGAGTTCAGATCAAGCATTTTAGCTAATTATAATCAATGACATTGATTTATAATGTCATTTGCATGGCATTACTTAACTTAATGATTGATATAAAAATCATTGTAATAATAAACATCAAATTTACTTATAGTTTGATACTCCACTTCTGCCAAAATAGCCAGTACAATTTAAACATCATTGCCTGCAAGATTCTGAATTCAAATCAACACCCTATTGCGTTCGTTAGGAATAGAATCCGTGGCTGACATGAATCTGCAGATGAGGATAACTGAGCCCAGCTCAGAGGAACCAGACTAAGAATAACATGCGTGGCAGTAATGATGTTTCGAAGAAACACACGTCCTCATTATTTAAAACCCAACTAAAGATTAAATCAGCAAAACATGCATGAATCGGACATACAATATTCATTGTTACAAGAATCTGGAGTAGGTAATTGTCACCTTCCTCTCTCTCTCTCTCTCAGCATGTAATCAACAAAATGATCCCCTCCAGAATTCTCGGATCCTGTTACACGTGCCATAATGGCATTATTATATATGTTTATGGAAGAGATTAAGCTGGATTTTGTACTTAAGCCGTCAGTTAATCCAATATTCAGCAGCTTCTTCGAATCTCTGCATCTCCAATTCTTCACATGACAATCTTGGCGTGGCTTCCCCGCAACACCCTTCATGCACTAAATCTGGAACAGCTCTAAGCAACATTTTAGATTGATGAATTAGGTACACGTAGTGGTGACCCTAGAAGAGAATATTATCATTTAATATAACTGAAAGTAGATATATCATTTTTTTTTCTTTTATGTTGCTTAAGTTCGTTAGTGTTGAATCTGAAATTGTCTAGAAGACGAATCTAAGGTATAGAGAGTTTGATAGGAAAGAGAAATAGAGAGAGAGCACAGCCATGAACACGAAATAATGCATAACATTTATTCGATAAATGATATAGTGGTACAATTGTGAGAATATATTTATTAAGGGCCTGGAGCATTGGATGGAATAGAGGAAGGAAGGAGATAGATGAGTGGATGCAAATTATTTTTTTATTCTTTTAGAGAGTGAATATCATTTACATGTACGATATATAGAGTCTATTTAGGTTGCGCAACAGCTGCTGCGGATAAGCTGACTTGTTGTTTGCTTTTTGCAGTTTGAAAATAACTGTGGGGCAGCGGTTTCTGGACAAACGATCATTCTGCTTCTATGTAGTATTACTGGTTGTAACAAAACTGTCATATCTTTGATACTCGGGAAACAAAAATCCACTTCAGAATAGTACAAAAAATAAGATATACATCACACTTAATAGTGAGTATTAAGATTGTTTAAAAAAAAAGAAAAAAACTATTAAAATTACATTTATTTATATGGTGATGTTATTTTTAAAATGCATACGACATATGTTTTTAAAATGCTGATGGCATATGTCACGAGCTATGCCGTCTGTCACGAGCTATGCCGTCCTTCAAGGATGCAATCCATTCTCGATCATTGTCGGCAGTGGAATCTGTCAGACTGTCTGCCCATTGGAAAAATTCACAATTCTCTGTGATTCTCTGCGGGCATCTGAAGAAATGTCTTCTGCAGCTATGTGTCTGCTGTGACGTCAATATGAAGTCTGAAGTTCGTAATGACAGAACAATCGTTGGGAGGTCCCTGAAATCCTGGACCTCATCTTTTCTAAATGCTATAAAAAATAATTCATCAGTTCAGCAAAACATGCATGAATCGGACATACAATATTCGTTGTTACAAGAATCTGGAGTAGGTAATTGCCACCTTCCTCTCTCTCTCTCTCTCTCTCAGCATGTAATCAACAAAATGATCCCCTCCAGAATTCTCGGATCCTGTTACACGTGCCATAATGGCATTATTATATATGTTTATGGAAGAGATTAAGCTGGATTTTGTACTTAAGCCGTCAGTTAATCCAATATTCAGCAGCTTCTTCGAATCTCTGCATCTCCAATTCTTCACATGACAATCTTGGCGTGGCTTCCCCGCAACACCCTTCATGCACTAAATCTGGAACAGCTCTAAGCAACATTTTAGATTGATGAATTAGGTACACGTAGTGGTGACCCTAGAAGAGAATATTATCATTTAATATAACTGAAAGTAGATATATCATTTTTTTTTCTTTTATGTTGCTTAAGTTCGTTAGTGTTGAATCTGAAATTGTCTAGAAGACGAATCTAAGGTATAGAGAGTTTGATAGGAAAGAGAAATAGAGAGAGAGCACAGCCATGAACACGAAATAATGCATAACATTTATTCGATAAATGATATAGTGGTACAATTGTGAGAATATATTTATTAAGGGCCTGGAGCATTGGATGGAATAGAGGAAGGAAGGAGATAGATGAGTGGATGCAAATTATTTTTTTATTCTTTTAGAGAGTGAATATCATTTACATGTACGATATATAGAGTCTATTTAGGCTGCGCAACAGCTGCTGCGGATAAGCTGACTTGCTGTTTGCTTTTTGCAGTTTGAAAAATAATTGTGGGGCAGCTGTTTCTGGACAAACTATCATTCTGCTTCTATGTAGTATTACTGTTTGTAACAAAACTGTCATATCTTTGATACTTAGGAAGCAAAAATCTACTTCAGAATAGTATAAAAAATAAGATATACATCACACTTAATAGTGAGTATTAAGATTGTTTAAAAAAAAAGAAAAAAACTATTAAAATTACGTTTATTTATATAGTGATTTTATTTTTAAAATGCATACGACATATGTTTTTAAAATGCTGATGGCATATGTCACGAGCTATGCCGTCTGTCACGAGCTATGCCGTCCTTCAAGGATGCAATCCATTCTCGATCATTGTCGGCAGTGGAATTTGTCAGACTGTCTGCCCATTGGAAAAATTCACAATTCTCTGTGATTCTCTGCGTGCATCTGAAGAACTGTCTCCTACAGCTATGTGTCTGCTGTGACGTCAATATGAAGTTTGAAGTTCCTAATGACAAAACAATCGTCGGGAGGTCCCTGAAATCCTGGACCTCATCTTTTTTAAATGCTACAAAAAATAATTCATCAGCCATAACACAAGTTGAAATTGCTAAAAGAAGTAATTAATTACAGTTTTTTGCAAACTTGAGGTCTCAGTGAACTTAATATACGAACCAATGAATCTGAGACTATAAAAAGACAACATACTTTATAAAAAATAGGATTCTTGGTTACCTCTAACCCACATAAAACCAAGCTCGTGTGTGTCACACATGCATATCTCCCAAAAATGTCATACAGAAGATCCTCAAAAACCATATCGCTGAAAACACGAGAGGAACTTGATTGTCTGCAATAGGATTTCACGTATGACACCAATCAACAACAACTAACATGTCATCCAGAAGAACTCATAAGGTAAAACGTCTCGTCATGGACCTCTCAGACCCATCAAAAGAAAAACAAATTAAATGCAAATGGAAAAAAAAACATTCAAATAATGTAAAAAAACCCAAGCAATCAATATTAAATATACAATGAACGAAAATACAGAGGAACTATACAAAATAAATAAGTAGAAATTGATAAAATCAGTAATTATAGTTTATGCAGGTGTGATGTCTCATAGAACTCATTATACCAACTAACAAATCTGTCAGTACGTGAAGAAAGTATGCAACATGCGACAAAACATACAAACATGCAAGTGATCAGTCGACTAGCCTGTGGTGGTCGGTCAAATCGAAAGGATGGGTTGATTGATTCAGGACAATCGATTGGACCAAAAGAGGTGATAAACCTGGGACGGTCGCCTGACTCAAAGCGGGTGATCGACGGGATGTAATTGATCGAAACAAAAAGATCGGGGGATCTGGCTTGGGCAGCAGATCGAGCCCAAAAAATGAGTCAATCTAGCTGGGATGGCTGATCAGACCCTAAGCGGAAGATTGAACCGGTGTGATTAATCAAACCCAAGAGATTAGGTGATCGGGTCAGGATGGTCGATTGAGCATGGAAACTGATTTAATCGAGTCGAGACGGTTGATTGGACTCAAAGCAAGTGATCGAGCAGGTGCGATCGATAAAACCATAAAGATTGAGTAATCATTCTAGGACTGCCGAGCGTACCCAAAATGGGTGATCAACATGTGGAGGTTGATCAAACCCAAAAGAGAGGGTAATTAGCCCAAGACGACTGATTGCTCTCAAAGCAAGTGATTGAACCAGAGTAGTCAATCAAACCCAAAAAATAGTGTAAATCGTCTCGGGACAGTCGATCGCGCCCAAAGCGGGTGATCGAACCGGTATGGTCCATCAAACCCAATGGGTAGGGTAATATGCTTGGGATGGCCGATCACACCCAACACCGATGATCAATAGGACGAGCGAGCTGGGGCAGCCGATCGAGCCCAAAAATAATTTGATCGGGTCGGGATGTCCGATCGAACATAAAGTGATCGATCGATCGTGCCGAGACTGATGATCGAACCGAAGTGCTCACACGATCACGTATACAACATGCAACATAATCCATTTGCAAAATGCAGCAAATAAACACACCTATGCATTGCAACCCAAAATGTTAGAAGACACATTGAACTCATCCTAACAACCTAGTATAGGTACTCAGTGTTTAAGCTCTTGCATCCGCAACATAGCCGCCTCCAACTTTGGCGAGGAAATGTGAAGAATATCTCCCTTTGATTTCTCATAGGAAAAATTCTTTGTCTTCTACTACACCGACAAGCTATAAAGCTTTTTCCGTCCTACAAAACTTCCACAAACTTGTAGAATGGGCTAGCTACAAAGATTTTCCCATTCTTCAAAATCAAACAATCCTAACCTCTCCAAGAAAGATTGGAAGTATCAAAGTCGTGGGAAAATTGGAATTCCGACCCGTTTAGGTATAGCTCTAAGGCTTATAAGGGGAGCTCTCAAATTTGCTAGGAAGGTGAAATAATAGAACAAAGGGCCAAAGCTAAGTTTTGATCCACAAGCATCCAAGTATTGTAGGATGGATTTGGATCTCACCGGTCTCACCTAGAATTTGAAGAGTAGATTTTAAACAAGAACCATAGAGGTATCCTTCAAATCCATTTGCCTTAAATAATTTGAGTATTTGAGGTCGCCTAAGAAGATGATTATTGATGGAAAGGAAAATGTTGATGACAGACTTCATTTTTGTCATCAAAAACTTGAGTTGAGAAGCAAACATTGCTCATCTGATATGTAGTAGTAGACCAAATTTCTGTTGTCGAATGAATGGAATTTGCCATAGTAGGAAGAGAACAAAAATCTTACTAAAAAACAAATTATGGAATTGCAAGGTATCAATGCTCTGATACCATAAAAGCTTGCAACACTATACAGAACAAAGGACGAAAAGAGATAGAACATTGAAAGCAAAATTATCTTTCCATTCTTTTAGAGAGTGAAAATCACTTACATATACAATATACAATCCAATATATACAGAGCAGGAGTATAGACCTATAGTACATAACCGAATGGGACCACATGCAGAAATCGATAGAAAGGCGTGGAATGATATTACCGTATTAGTGTAATGAGTTTAGCATTTCGAACAAATGTGAAAGCGGAGACGAAAAAATATTACATCAGGACTCTGAATGCATTCAGAGTCCAATGGTAGGGCGCCACATGTAAATTGGGCTCCATCGTTTTTAATACTGGCCAATGTCAGTGATTGAGGTGGGGCTCACTTAACACGTGGCGCCCCACCATTGAACTTCTAATACAAATTGGTTTAGGAGTCCTGATTTAATATTTTGGAGACCAAGTATAAAATTGTTATGCCCTCTTCTCTATACCAGTAATAGATATAGACTTATCATTTATGCAATTGCTTTATTAGAGCAATGACAATTATTTTGGTATTTTACATATATGAAACCAATGTTTTAGGAGTTCTTGGAGCCTAAGGATAGTTTTGACCCATAGATGAGGCTGACTAGTTAGGTTGAAGAAACCCTGGACTTCAGGAAAAGTGTGTCAAGAGTAACAGTTGTTTATCGGTCTAGAGACCTTTGGGTCAAGTTCTCTCTCATGATCCAAGTGGGTCAGTGCCGAACGACTGCTCTACCAATCATTCCTATTATTTGCATTTCTTCTTCATCGGGCCATCAGATTCTCTCGAGATTCTTACTGGCATATATTTGGTATACAATTAACAACATTAAATGAGATTGTATAGTTGTTTATCATATTTTAAAATAAATAATTTGTTTTATGGATAATAATTTGCTTCTCATGATGATTATCAGCTTTCTTATACTCGGAGCATTAATGACCTATTTTCTTCGTTTCTGAGCCTACTAATAGAATGATTATGGGAGTTATTTCCTTCTTTTTGGAGTGAATTATGAGGAGCTTGCTTATAGAATTTGAAATGTTTTACCCTCTTACCTGTTTGTTTCAGTTGTTGGGGCCAAAAAGAAAAGAAGAAGAAGAAGAAGACAATAAAGAAGCTTGTGTGTTATATATCCTCTTCACAAGATTTTCATTACGTAAGAATTTGAAGGTGTTGGTTGAGAAATCAAAATATGGCAAGGAATTCTCTCCGGATGCAATTTAATTTGTTACGCCATTGATTAAGGCTTGTAGCATTTGAGCTCTTAAGGTTTTGTCAGCCTAACTGATTTTGACAGCAGATTTATTTGACTGTAATGTGGTTTGTTCTCATTTAGAATTTCATTATAGAGACATAACTGATGATAAAATGAAGGAGACATTTGAATAATACGGCTCACTGAGATTTTGTGGATTATTTTGCGTTGTAATATTATATATATATATGACACCAAAAATATGATCTCCACGAATTTCGAGACAATTAGCAATCCAAATCACATACGAAAAATTATGAGACATAATGATTCAGTAGATCACCAACTAACTGAAAGGCTAACGACCAATCGATGGATTGTTGATAGATAGAAGGTCAGTCCGACAACGAACGGGCCACTCAGGCCAACAAAACACAAACATCCAAACTAATGATCAAATAAAAGTCTGCCTCCCAAGATGCTCACAGTTGTCCACGTGAGGCTCTCTCAGCAGCTTTCCGAATGTTCTCTAGAAATAACCAAGGAATAATTATCAAGCAAGTCGATTGGCCGCTGTAAGGTCAACCAGCTATCGCACTCAAAGTCGACTGGCTCCCTAGAGCTAAAGCCAACCCTTGTCGGATTAAATAACTGACCGACACCAGCTCAACCAAACGATCCAAGGACCTGTCGTGTTGAAGGTCCATACCATGTGAAAAGATGTCAGAAACAATTAATGTACAACAAAAGACAATAATATACTATAAAGTCCCAATTAAAGCAGAGGCTAATATGTAATGCTTCACCTTTAGCCATCTATCTTCCATAAAAAAGTGGTCCACAACATGTATTAGGGGCATTTTGACTCTCTCTCTCTCTCTCTATTTCTCTCTAAACTCATATTCTATAGGAAGAACTCTCTCCCTTTCTCTCTTATAACCCCTTATTACAATATATAAAATTGGTCACATAGTTTGGAAATCCCCCAGTTAACCCCTACGAGGCAAGTCTGTGTGTGCTCTTTATCATTCTTTCTCCCTCTCCGTTTCTCTCTTTATTTCTCCATTTTTATCTCTCAGATATTTGGGCATATCTCACAGATAAATTTGGATATATATGTACACACACATAAAATAATCCCAAAGGAAATCTAGATTGAATTTATTGGGCTAGGTTTTTGTCAAATTTCATATTATATTCATATATGTATGTATGTATGTATGTATGTATGTTAGCATTGGACGCAAACATAAAAGAGGAATAATTATCTAAGAGAGAAATGTTAACCTATGGTTTTACATGGCCATTTTATCTCAACAATAGTAAATTATGCACTTATAAATTTTTACTTGTATACATTAGTTTTTGTTGTTATGGTTGTTGTTCCTGTTGTTGTTGTTGTTATTATTATTTGGTTTGCACAAGTGTCCATTATTTGCTTAAATAGAATATTAACAATGCAGTTCCACAGTGCAAATGATAAGAATCAATTGGGTGAGAGCTAACTGACATTCTTAGTTCACTTGGCAACTTCAAAAATTTGTTGAGGAAGAGAAACGTAAAGGAACCCTAATTATGGAGGCTCAGCTCATTCTCATTCATTGTTCATATACTCCAAAAAATGAGTATTTGTGGAAGAAAAATCCCTTACCTCAAACTATCTATTAAACTTTTTACTCATCCACCACGTATAAACTGAATGAATCCCATAAATCTATTAATCAATCCATTGGATTTATTAAACAACAATACACATTAAGGATCCCTAACACTGCTCATTTGTTCAAATCAATCTTGCCCTTATGGTCGACTCAATCCATTGGATTTATTAAACAACAATACACATTGTTCAAATTAATCTTGCCCTTATGGTCGAAAAAGTTTGATGACTAGGGAATAGGACATCAACCGTATTGAGAGCATACATGGCTTGTAATTAAGTGTATCTTGATGGAAATTGTGTGGACACAACCATATGTGCGCGCAGTAAATTTAAGTGATGCAATATCTAGGCTCAAAATCTAGCAATGGGGGTTGGTGATGATGGCGTTGCGACGTTAACATGATCAAGTGTAAGACGGAGGGGTAAGGAATGTAAGATCACTTAAATGTGGAGAGGATTTAAATTGCCAAAGATGGATATTGTGTATTGGGCAAGGTCAACTTGTATGAGCATTTACAATAGCTAGAGAAGGATTGGAACGTTGATAATTATATATGAGGTCCCGATATGACGAATTATGATAAGATCTTGAGGTGAGAAAAGATGAATGATAATGATGATTGGGTATAATTACTTTATGGTTCAATTCAGAGTTTAAAGTTAGATGAGGAAATCTAGATTTATTTTATTTATTTATTTACTTATTTATATATTTTTTTGTTTGAGGGGGAGGAGAAGATAAAGATGGCTATGGGGGAAGGTTGAAGATTAATTTGTTAAAATGCTGGAGATCTAAATGATAGAGATCGATGATGTTAATGAAGGCAAAAATTAGGATCTTATTTTTGGCAGGATAATGGCGAAAACAAAAATAGGAAGGCAAAAATTTACAAAATTGTTGGTGATATGGATGGTGGGGAGGTCAATGTTGAAGAAGAGCAGTTAGAGGAAGAGAGGCTTAATAAAGCACTATTGAAATGAACTTATGACTGGCCGAGGGATAAATGATGTTTCTAATTCTATGGCAATTCTAAAAACTTGGTCAAGAGATAGAAAAATATAAGGACAAAGATTAGTTCAGGCTCAACTCATTATCAATCGTTGTCTTAATACTCATCTGCCACTAATCAAATATTTATGAACTAAATGACTCATGAGTCCTGTTGAATTTTATTTTATTTGTTGATTATATCGAGATCTTACTAACCTGGAGATGAAAAGGGGAGGCAGAGATGAGCAAAGTATAAAGTTTTGGAAGAAAGAAGGGAATACTCTCCATCAACTCAACAAAATGGTGCAATAGTGCATTGGTTCTTTTTAGTGCACTGGAGTCGCCAACCTTTTTTTTTTTACGTTGTTCTGTAATTCCCTTATTCGAATAAATTTCTCTCCCGATTATATCAATGATTTGAAGAGAAGAGAAACTGAAAAGATGAATATACGACAACAAATAGAGAAACTAATAAAAAGAAATAAGTGGAAGACTTATATATGGATAATGCTTATGTGATGACTCGAGAATATATATATGAACAAGTCGGATTGAACTACCTCAAAACCCAACATCCACAAAGAGAATCCCTACAATTTTTGTTCTGGAGTTAAGAGTCTCCCAGAAGAATGTATCTCTCTGGTTAATTACATCATGGGGGATAACAAAAAATATTCTAGATAAAAGAAGTTTCACTTATATTATCATGAACCTAGAGAATACACCATCAAAGGATGGTTGTTTCATATGAGAACATCATGATGCTTCAAAGCTCTCGCTAAGCCACAGGGCAGAGAGTGAGTCTCTCACGTCCCAAATGGGTAGCAGTTCATCAGCATCGGAACCTAAGAAATAACTAAAATTACCTTAACGGGGATATCCCTATACTTCACAGCTCACCGGACCATAAGGGCAGATGGTGAATCACTATATCCCAATCGTGCGACAACATACCCTTTTTTTTTTTTACAACAATAAGCATTGTATCTGCAACATATTGCACTACGATGCACCAGATCCAAAGAAATAAAAAAAGATGGGGCATTTACATACATACCACCCAATTCGTATGTATTTTTATATCTAACACCAAAACTTTGCTTTTTTTTATATTTAAACCCCATATTAAAAAAATACCAACACTTCAACTTTTAACAAGTGAAGTACACCATTTTATGCAAGATAAGATGACATGTTTATAAAAATTGAAGTTAAATTTTTAGATATATAAATACATCAGAATTGAGTGACATGTATTGGGTGGTATGTATCTAAATCTTCCCAAAAAACAATTGCTCAATAGAACTCTTAAAAATAGCGATGAGGTGAAGTTATCTGTACCCCCATAAACTTTAATTTTTTTTATTATTATAAAATTGTGTAAGGTGATTATTCCAAGAAAACTTCGATGATTAAACAAACTTAGCACAAGCAACATGACAACGGCTAATTTCCAACCAAAAGAGTTCATACTATTTATCAAGCAATGGTTTTATAATAAAGGGCGAAGTCTGTATTAGAAGCAAATGCGCACAGCTTTCCATGCAAAGAGCTTTCCATGCAAAGAGAAAGGTAGATTGTTCTTGAGGAAAGTTTTATGTGAGTAATCGGTTGCTTGTTAGTTGTTAAATTGGTGAGCCCTTGGCTTTATTTCTATATAAAAATTCCAATACTAAGGGAAAAAAAAGTATATTTTTGAGTTGGCACACTTAAAGTTTAAATTTCTCAAGATATTATTTTGGATGTTAAATCAACATAATTATAATGAATGGATGTTAATAATAGATGTATTTGAACTCCTATCTCCATCATTGGAGGCTACTAAGCCTTTTATATAATCTTGTTGCTTACAAGAGAATTCAAAGCACCAAAATAAGAGAAGTAACTCTTACTCTTTGCGCATTAGTGATCCAAGTTCTTATAAACTCTTCACTATAGGAAACTAAATTCCCTATGTCTTTGAGGTGTATCTGAATTTGATGTTTAATAATTTCACACAAATTGGCTATAATAAAAGAAATCAACATGGGCCATTCAATTGGTTACTTTGAGACTTAGGTCAAATAATTAAAATAATTTTTTTTTCAAAAGTTATTAATCGCTCATTCTTCAGAAGAAAAATATTAAACTTCAAAATCAATGAGAACTTAGAAATATGAAGAACTTTGGGGCTTTGTCCAATTCTAAAATTGATAATCACTACGAATAACATTAGTGGTTGATTGTCATTGTATCATCACTTAATTATTATTGTCCAATAATCATTATGTAACCATCACGAGTCAACCACCATTACTATCATCTAGCTAGTGTCATCCAATTTTTATTTTGCTTGTTTACCATTATTCAACCAATATCATTTTATTGTTGTCACTATCGTTTAGCTGCCATTGCTTAATCATTTTCTTCATCTTTTACTACTATCATAATTATCATATAACAAGCTAGTATTGAGTGTTCTATTAGGTAATTTGTTCTACTTTTTAATTAACTTAAATAATGAATCATTATAACCGTAAACCCTAATATCAATGATGTAGTAGATCATTTTTCTTGGGTAAAGGTTTGATACGCATCAACAGATTTTGTAATTTGACATTAATCTTGAGGCAATTAGTATAAATCTTGAAGCATTTTTTAAGCAAGAAGCATTCAAATCCAAATTAAAATCATCCAGAACTCTGATTTTAGTAAACTTATTTTTTTAACTAGCTGGTTTGATTTGAGAAACACAATGACACTAAAATTGGTCAAATATAAGTAAAATCAAATCCATATCAAGTCATTAAACAACTTCTGGAAGCTTTGTGTGGCTAACTAAAAGTTCAATTAGATTTAAAATCTGATGAGCATATTGTCAAATTAAGTGTCGCAATGAGACAAATCCAACAAGCCTAATATCACCAATATATGACATTTTTAAAGCACCTAAATGTTAATAAAATTTCATTTGATCATGAGAATTTCTTTTGATCGCCTGATGAAGTGGCTTAAATTCTTTCTTTATTTACAGGGGTGGCCACTCTCAGCGTTTATCAATAAAGTCATACTTCCATTATCAAGGAGAAGACTGAGACCTTGAGGTGGACTCAAAAGAACGAAGACTGTGCAAACACTTTGCAGCCACCAACTATTGTCGATCACCGCTCGTCGGTAGCCTTCAAACACCACAGACTACTCACGACTTATCACTATCAGTGGACTTAACAAAGAAATGACATTTGTGCTAACAAAGCACCTTATGGAGTCACAGTGTACATTACAAAGTAACGATGCACCTCAAATATGTTATAACGACACACCCCAAATACGATGTAATAACGCACCATGAAACCAGTGTAAGAAGTTACTGCTAATACTAGGTAATGAATAATGTCATATTGAAGATCAAACGATAACTTCTGACAACAACAACTTACTATTTTTGTACTAAGGATATGATTACTTACACCGAACTCCCTAAATTCTCTCCACCTTGCTTCTCCTTACGACCTTGGTGGCCAACAAACGTTCTTGCTGCTCGCCACTATGTATTATATGACTAACTACAATCAATGTGGATCACTGCTCAAGCAAGTCCCAAATCCAATCTCTGTGACCAACAGAGGTTATTGTAGCTCCCAACTCCAACCTCTGTGGCCTACAAATATTATTGCAAATTTTCACTACAACTACGTGACCAACAACTGCTTACATCACTCACAGCTCATGCAAATCCCAAGTCTACCTATTGTGTTCTGCATATGTTATTGCAGCTCCCAACTCCAATTTGTGTGGCCTACAAATATTATTACTGCTCTCAGCTCTAGTTTATGTGGCTTAAAAACGTTATTGCAGCTCACCATTATAGCACAAGCATGATCAACTACATTCTACGTGGCTCACAGTCTACACAACTATCAAGTTCGACCTATGTGGGCTATAAACATTATTACAACTCACCACTACAGCTTATGTGCCAACTATAGCTTACATGACTCATAACTCACTCAGCTCCCAACTCTGTCTTCTATGGCCTTTGAACATTTTTATAGCTCTCAAATTCAGCTTCTATGACCTACGAATGTTATTGCGGCTCGCCACTATTGCCTATATCAACAACTACGACTTATGTGGCTCATAACTCATGTAACTTCCAACTCCAACCTCATTAGCATACATATGATATTGCAACTCCCACCTTCGACTTCTGTGGCCTACGAACATTATTGTACCTCACAATTACAACCTATATAACTAACTACGACCTATGCGGATTACAACGCATGTAGCTCTCATCTCCCATCTCTATGGTCTACGAACATTATTACAACTCCTTACTATAGCATAAATGATCAATTATTGTTATTATAGCCTTCTATTATGGTCTTTATCACTAACAAACACACCCAAAATAATCAAATACAACCAACATGGTCAAATACTATCTTGGTTTTAAATGTGGCATCTATGATAAGTTGATGCTACAGTCATTGTGCACAACATTCATAATGCACTATTGTCTACATAGCAATCGACTATGGCCTTTGTGACCCATTACAACTATTATTGTTAAAATATCAGTGTACATATACTTTGTAATTTCATCTTCTCTAATTCAAGAGAAGTGTGAGCCTATATACTTATAATTACATCATTGATTATTTTAACAAGGTAGACCCTGTAATCTTTTTTGTTTTTTATGGTTTTCACATAAACGTCATGACATCGCCTCTCACTATTTTTTTTTTTTCTTTTTAAGTGTAATGGATCTTCGTTCAATGTTAAGATGTTAAATTGTTACTTTATGGTTGCAAATCTTCTAACACTTTGTAACACACTTTGTGTGGAGTAATGACATACATTGCAGATTAGCAAAACACCATGCAGATTAACTACTTACATTACATAGTAACAAAAAGTCTACAAAGCATCAAAAACCCCCCAAATACAGTGTAATCATGCATCCTGGAGATGGTGTATCGATGCACCCCTAGAGATGGTGTAGTGATGCCACTCCGGATATAGTATAACGATGCACTCCAAAGGCGGTGTAAAAACATAACCTCCAAGATGTTATAACTACACACTCTGAATAAGGTGTAACAACTTACCCCAAAGACAATGTAAGAATGTACCCAAAGTATGATGTAACTTCCTACAATAACTGCTTATAATTATAGTAATCAGAATACGGTGACCTTCTCCCAACTCTTGAAGCTCACTTCTCATAACTGGTCACTATGACTTATGTGATCTGCTATGGCCTATATGACTCATAACTCTTGCAACTCCCAAGTTCGGCCTCTATACCCTATGAATGTTATTACATTTTATCACTATGGCCTACGTGACCAAAAGCGTATGTGATTCACAGCCTATTCACCTCCCAACTCTGGCTTCTGTGACCTAAGGACGTTATCACAGCATAACACTAGGTCATAGATGATCAACTATGACCACATGGTCCACGACTCATGCAAATCTCAACTCTAGATTTTATGGCATACAAGCATTATAGTAGTTCACCATCATGGTTTATGTGGTCCTCAGCTTGTGCAGCTCCCAACATTGTCCTCTATGTCCTACATATATTATCACAACTCACGACTACAACCTACATGAATAGTTATGGTCTACATGGTCTACTGCTCATGCAATTTCTAACTTCAACCTTTGTGGCTTATGGACGTTATTGTAGCTCAACACTTTGGCTTACATGACCCACTATGGCCTACATGATCCACGACTCGTGCTTCTCTCAACTCTATCCTCTATGTCTTACGGACTTCATCACAACCAAACACTATGATCAATGTGACAAACTATAAATTAAGTGGTTCATAGCTCATACATCACGCAACTGGGGCCTCTGTGGTTTACAGATGTTATCACAGCTCACCACTATTACATGCATGACCCACTATGACGTGCATGGTCCAACGCTCATGCACCTCCCAGCTCCAGCCTCTATTTCTTACGGATGTTGTCGTAGCTCACTGTGTGGCAAACTACTACCTATGTGGTCCACAACTCATAGAACTCCCAATTCCGACCTCTATGACCTACGGACGTCATTGCGGCTCACTATTACAACATACATAACCAACTACAACCTACATGATCCACAACTCTTACAACTCCCTACCACGGCCTTTGTGGCCAGCCAATGCTTTTGAAACAACAATCTACGACCTACATAGTTAACTACTTCCGTGACTTTCAATTATATATAGCCCTTAAAACTAACTGACGCTACAACCATCATCTACAACATTCAAGATGAACCACTGACTCCATAGAAATCAACTACGGTCATTGTGCTATGTCACCATAATTGTTGTTGAAATATCATTATACATCAACTTTATAATTTCATCTTCTATAATTCAAGAGAAGAGTATACTTTGTACTCGTAATTACATAGTTAATTAATTTGACAGAGTATCCCTTCTAGAGTCTTCCACGTAAAAATCGAGGTATCTTCTCCTGCTTACTTCTCTTTTATCTATATGTGTGTTGGATCTTAATTAAACGTTAAAACATTAAATGATTATTCTACTGCCCGAATCTTCCGACGTGCATCAATTATTTTCAATTGTATAGAAGCAAGTATATTAAGAGAACATACCTAACATAAATTTTCAATGATTGCGACCCGAGTGCAAGTCCACATTATTTTATAAACATACAAGAGTTTCAAATAGCAAAATCAACAAGACGGTCAAGAATTGATGATGACAATTGTGCCTATGAATATCTAAACTAGCATGAATGAAATTATTCTAGACCATTCAAACTTAATATTAAGAAGCATTAAAACCAATTATTTAATTTAAGCAATTTGCACAACTGAATTTTAGAATGAGCCGAGTTCCAATGCATCTGGCTTTGAGATTAGTTTTAAATTTGCATGACTTATTCAACCATAGTTGGAGTCAACCAAGAAGAGCAATTTTTTGTTATATACCCGTTTTTAATTAAGAGTCAATTATGATCGGTTTTGAATAGTCAAATCATTTTAGAATTAAATTAGAATCAAACACTTTTAATTTAAATTAGGTCAACTTCATTTGAGCTAAAATTGATGTCACTCTTATGAAGAGAAGGTTGTGGAGCCTTCATTTTCTTTCATTGAATACATTTTATTACATGGTTTCCTCATGATATATATATACATATATATTTTGAAGAGGCATGAATTGTGCTACTTATATTTTTTAATACCCAAATGTTATAATATAAATACCAAAGTTTAGGTGCTATGTAAATGCATAAGAATTGCTTGGTATGTATGTAAATTTCACCTTTTTTTTGAGTTGTGGTAAAAAAAGATATGGTGCCCAATAATGAAAGAAAAAAATTAGTTCTTTCACAACAAATTAGAATTTGATAACTTTTGAAGTCAAATTTATCAACATCAAAAGTTCCATTTCAACATATTTGTAGTTGCATTTAGTGCGTCACTGGAAAATTCACATGATCAGGCACAAATTTTAATGTATGTTAAGAAAAGAATTAAGAGAAATTCAAGATGAATCAAGCTTCAATAGCCAAATAAAAAATCTTGAAAATACAAGCCCAATGATATCATTAATTGAAATATCAACTAATCTTCAAATTTAGCATGTTTATAGTCAAATCAAATATCTCAATGAGAGCAATCCAAAGTGCGTAAGATCACTCAATTTTGATATCATTTAGACAATTAAATGTTAAAAGAATAATATATGATCAAAGAAATCAACATCGAACATTCGATAGATGTCATTGAAATTCAGTTAAATTTACCAAGTTAAATCTACCAAAATTACCCTCCCAAAATTCTATAAATAGGATCACAATTTTAACATTAAGAGAACAAGTGAATAAAATAAAAGTTAAGTTCACACTCTTAAAGAAATCTCGAATCTAGCAACCAATGGCAATCACCATCAAACCAGTGATGCTTGGTCAGTTTCATTGTCTAAATTACCCTCCCAAAATTCTATAAATAGGATCACAGTTTTAACATTAAGAGAACAAGTGAATAAACTAAAAGTTAAGTTCACACTCTTAAAGAAAGTTCAAATCTAGCAACGAATGGCAATCGCCATCAAACCAGTGATGCTTGGTCAGTTTCGTTGTCACCAAGCCACTGCGCTCCTTTCATTAGACCACTCTTGTTCAACATTATGTCCTTGAAGGATAGCAATCAGAAAGTCTCATTGCCATTGCAAGACCATCGTAACTCGACTAACTTCCACTACAAGCACATGCCAACATCACCTGGCTGCAACCACCATTATTGTCTGATAATCACTATATTTCCACTCTCTTTGCTATTTTCAAAGAAAACCACATCAACATTCCACACTCCGGTAACATTAAATTTCTTTGTTCAAGCAATAGATGAAGCTCTTGTAACACTCATTTATTTAGTGTAATCATTTCAATTGCGTTAAGCCTGATAAGTTTTTTTTTTATTATTATTGGGCTTTCCATTTAAAAAAATTTGGGTGACTTTTGTTTTTGTTTTTCATTGTGTGCTTGTAGAATCTTTGTGCATGATTAATATGATAAAGTAGACAATAAACTCTCACTTCTACCATTGTGAATTTTTTAGCATGCAACAAAACTTAATGTCTGATCAATGAGACAAATTAAAAATATTACGAACAAACCTGCACATCTTTAAAATTAGCTTAGATTAAGTATTTAAAGTATAATATAAATGATTTCAAATATTAATTGTAGAATCATCTTTAAAATTCACAAGTTTATTAGCAAATTAAGCAACTCAATGAGATAGATTTAATAAACCCACAATTGCTTATTTTCAACATCCCTAATGTACTAAACAATAAAAATTTACTTTACCACAAGTTTATTAGCAAATTAAGCAACTCAATGAGACATATTTAATAAACCCACAATTGCTTATTTTCAACATCACTAATGTACTAAACAATAAAAATTTACTTTACGGCCAAGGTACCTACTTCAATCTGTTCGATAGAAGAAAATATTACGAATGAACCTGCACATCCATGGTTCAATCCCGAGAGGCTGCGTCTGCACAAAATCATATATATGGTGAGGTGACCTCCCGTGATTGAATGTGCGACCGTTCATACATAATATTCTCTCATTTGATAAAGTGTTTTATAATTTAACAGTATTTATAACGTTAATCGCTTTTAATTAAAATCTACAAACAGACTATTGTTCTATGTAGAAGAGGGAGTTGTAATAGATATTTAAAAGAACTTAGAGATATGGAGGGTATTTGAGCTCTACTTGATGATAATCATCATATTCCTCTTGAATACCATTAAACTGCAAACATTGTCATCGTCTGGCTATAAGCGTCTGATCTTCATTAACCTGTTATAGATTCTTAATCACGATCTCCTAGCTATGATTGACCTCTCAGTCATTATCACACAACTATAACTGTTTGACCACCATTATCCTATTATGTTCACCGACCAACGCTACCTAACTACAACCACTCAAGCAATGTTGCTCAATTGCAAACTCTCACCCTCCATGACCTATTTACGGTCTTCTAATCACCAACTCCTTCTAATTTTGTCATCCACCATCACTTATAAGATTACTACATAACATTGATGCATGTCATTATCAAATGATACTACTATCATGTTTGATGCGCGTTATTGACATTAATATTAAAATTTGCCTACTTTATTGTCTATCACCGATAACAACATTGACGTATGCAATCGTTAATAAGATTGATATATATCATCCGAGGCAAAAACCATTATACACGACAACTTTGTCTCTAGATTTTTTTTTTTTTCTTTCAAATATATTATAAATAATTTCATGTTAATAGCTTAAGTACTTCAGGACTGCTTCAAATTTTATCATGAAATATCTTTTATGTGTCAATTTTAATAATATTGTACCAACACTTTTCTCAATTATGAGTAAATTCATCCTTTTTAGCCTATGATATTGCATCAATTTAATTGTGACAACTGGCAAGCCCTTGAAATTTTTTTTTCTTTTTGGATTTTTCATATTAAAACTATAATCTCCTCTGAAACTCTTCTTTCATTTATAGGCATTAAATTTTTATATAATATGAAGATCATAATTTCTTCCCTAACCATCACAAATTCTCTTACATGCAACAAAAATATATTTTTTGATATATATGACTTCTATGAACAAATCTTCATTAATATATATATATATAT
>NW_018164644.1:129735-130173 GCF_001263595.1 Phalaenopsis equestris | reverse complement strand
ATATATATATAAATAAAGAATGACAGGAGGCTATGATACGAGCCCTCAGTCACTCTGATGTGTCTAACCACTCGATCCTGCACTGCAAGATAGATGCACTAAGACGGGATCAAACCCATGACCCCAGCCATTTGACCCATGACCCCAGCCATTTGAAGCAGCTTATTTGGTACGGTGAAAAGAGAGAGAGAGAGAGAGAGAGAGAGGAATATATAGGCGCCCACCCACATATATATCGGTTTCTTCCTCCCGCACTTTCATTAATTAATCAATTCAATAAAAGAAGCACCGGCCCACCCCGCAGCCCTTTATATAACCATCCGTAGGTGGCAAAACTTTCTCACCAATCTCTCCCCTAGCCGGACCACCATCCATGGCCGACCTCCACATAGAATCTGCAGGCGAATCACCTGTCTTCAAGCTCTTCGGACATGTCAC
>NW_018164644.1:122716-129501 GCF_001263595.1 Phalaenopsis equestris | reverse complement strand
AAGGATGTAGGACGGCCGGCGGCGTCCTCCGTAACGTCCCCATCGGCGCCGGCCGCCGGCGAAACCCTCTTTCGTCTCGCAGAAAAATTATCAGCTGAGCTAATCGAAGGTAACCAAATCCACTTACTAGATTTATATATTGATAAAAATATAATCTTTGCATTTATGAATACACAGATCTGTTGATCAAAACACATTCTTTGAAGAACAGAGGCGGCGCGCGGCGGCGAAGGGTTCAATGTTGCCAGGCATGTTGCGTTGACTTTTGTTTTAGGAAAGGTGAGGGAAGGAGGGAGGGAAGAGGTGTGGGGGGAGGTTGGCTTGGGATGCGGTTTTAAGTGTATTTTATTGTAGTGGTTGGTGGGGATTAGTAAGAAATGTTGAGCTTTTGTGCATTGGAATATTAGTTATGCTTTTTAAATTTTTATGGTGTTGGGTGATGCGGAAATTATATATTGGTTTGAAGCAACAATGAATTTAAATAACAATTATCATCAATATTATGTGATGCCATGTTGGGATCATGAAACAATGTCTCAACCACATATGGTAAGAAATAATAAGGGAGTTGCAAGTAATGGCAATAGAGAGAAGGGCTGGGAAAAATACATTTTTTTTTAAGAAATTAGATCTTGTGTGTTGAAAAAACCAATGTAGGGATGAGTGCACTGCAAATATGATATAAATAGCCAAGATGGTTGTGGGTAGTAGTGATCTTCGATGTTGATGGTGACTTTAGATGATGCTAGATAATGTTGGTGGTGGCTTTAAACGGTCGGTGGCAGTGGACTCGTGGTTATGGCTATTAGCAATAGTGCGAATATGCAATCACTATAGTGAGTGACAATCGTTGAAGAGTGGTGGTCAGCCAGAGTGGGTTATTGCCAACAATGTCGGTGATTGGGGTGGGCAGCGATAGGCAACAACGAAAGTTGCCAATATTTTATACAAGCGGAATATCTAAAATTCACACAAAACAAATGAATTCAAAGTATATTGAAATTAAACTTGAGGGTTAATGCAAAACCCCATTCAAATTTTACATTAGCATTTATTTTTTCCTTACCAAACACTAGAATTTTTTAAATCTGTTTTCTTTTTACAATACAAACATTATTCCGCCAAAAACCAAACAATTATTAGAAAATTGGAACTTATTTATCCCCGTTTTATCTTTTATTTCTCTTGCATATATGTATGGTGCAATGAATAAATATTAGAGAGGAATTACTATAATTCCTTAACATCAAAATAAATAGGAAAACTATGATGTACGAAAACATAATTAGCTAATTAAAATGGCTTATTCATATGATATCTTATAAAATTTAAAGTTGTTTTGAGAGAATGTATGGTATTTTTCATATAGTAATAGAAGAAATTCTCTCGATAAAGACAGAGAAGGCTGTGGAGGGGCACAACACTTGTGTGCTATGGATATACAAATTAACTTTTTGTATAAAGTTTTTGATTTTCACTGCGAAAATCATCTCATTTTCAACCATCGAAGCATTTGCAGTTTCAAATTGGGCACAAACTATGTGTAGATAAACGGCTTACAGCTGCTTGTCTGGTAAAATGACTCTATTTCTATGGAAAGGAATACAATATATGAAGTTACAAGTTTACCTCTACTTTAATTGGGGTGTTACGAGATATTATAGGTATTTTACTTGTATGGTCCTACAGCTCGGCTACGCTCTGATTTAATTGGCTGAGCTCGGTGGGCCTTGGTTCGGTAGGGTCTTCTTGTTCGACTGTGCTTAGTCGAGATAGTTGGTTGGCTTTGATGGTATCTGGGTCAGTAGAGCTAGCTTGAGTGGTTAGATCGGTTGATTGGATGATCTAATCGGATTGTTAACCTTCGATTCCTAATGGGATGGGATGCTCCTGTCAATTGAGTGATGTTAAGCTATTGGGCAGATGGTGAATTATTATAATCTGATAGGTAACTCACTCCCCCAACAAGGAGAGCCGGAGAGATGATTCAAATGTCTTGTGACATGGTTACCAATTCTTGATCCTTAATAAGGAGCCTCTGGTGTCTATAGGATAACTGGTGGTATTGAGGAGCCAAGTCTTTCTCAGGTTTGAGCTCGGGTCATCTATATGTCTTTTGCCTTGTAGACTTTGGCTTGGATGACCTCATCCGGTCAGCATTGGCTTTGGCTTGGTACTACTGTGTCTGATTGTATAAGCAGACCTTCTAGTCTTCTAGTGGTGGACTCTCCATAATGATACTTTTTGTTTCCTGGATTGTTGATTGTCCTCGAGATTTGTGATGGTAAATTTCTGATGTACAAATATAATAATCATCTTCAAATAATTACAAATCGAACACTACTAAGAAAAAGTATTTGACATCGCTTATTTAAATGTACTTTTTAAATTTGTTACTAAAAATATTAAAAGAGCACATAAAACTATTTAAAACCATTGCTAAAAGTCTTTACAGTGTTAGCAATTACATCGATTTAAACTCTACTGCAAAGAGCATGGTAGGGGTTTTTACGGCAGTCGATGTCTGTATAAAGTGCTGCGAAAACTTTCTTTCTTTTTTGTAATACATGTGGAGCATGCAATATTATGTAAATTGTGGCTAGTAAATATAAAGTTATACATACATAAACTAAACAACATAAAATTATTTGCCAAATATTGAAATTTGAACTTTTTTCAAGACAAATTAGCAAGTCAAAGCTGAGAAATGTCATTAACATTATAACTATAATGATTATAAATTAAATAAATAAAAGAAATAAACAACAATTAATACAAACTATCAATTTATTTATTTTTGTTCTCCTCCTTGTCATCATCTCCATCATCTACCTCTATCTCTTCCTCACTCTTATTGCCCCACCATCTAAAACATCTTACTGTAGTAATTCTTGCAAGCATAGACAATACAATCTCCTTCAAGTTGTCACTAGTGATCATTTGTCTTCCGGCTTCTTTAAATCTCTCCGATGTGTGGGGAACACAATTGCCTTACACCTTTATAAAGGAGGAAAGGAGTTGCCAAGTTATGATAAAATGCCTACAATATATGCACTAGATTAATATTCCACAGAGTTGTCAATGCTGCTCTTCTTATGGCTTCTTACAAATTTTGTTGCATAGTGCTTTAGCTCTTGCTTAAAAAGCATATAATTTAACACATAAAAAATGCTAATTTGCCAACAACAAAGATTGTTATATGTAAAAAAATATATATATATAAAATGTGGTTCTGAAATTCCATTGGATTTAAATCTTACTAATTCTTACTTGCTATGTGTTACTGATTTCATTCAACCTTTGAACTTGTCAGCCCTAAAACATTTAGTTCAAATAAAAAATTAGAACTATAGAGATTTAAGATTAATCCACAAAATTCTATATGGATGAAATGGTTGCTTGAGAACATATTTATTTTCAATTTTTCATTTATTATTATTATTTTATGTTTTAATTTAAATTAAAACATGATTGATAAAGATAGTTGTTTTTAAAATTATTCAAGACATCTACTTTAACATGTTTTGAGTGCTTTTAAAAGATAAGATCAGTAAAACACGGTTGATCTCAAGTAGGCCATAAGTCTTTCATTTATTTAAACATGTATGTTTGCAAAACATAAATTGCTTTTGATAAGCCCTTTTTAATAGAGATAATCATGACATCGTTCATCACATATATCTAAATGCTTATTGTCATATTTCATATGTGATTCTTTTATCATTCTTAGAGATATACTACTTTAATTTATTATGAATGTTATAGTTGAAATAATTACAATGTAATATTAATAAAACACGAGCCGAGTCAATTTAATTACGATTCAAAAATCAATACAATGTTTAATGAATGACAATAAAAATCTCAATCATCTTATATTTAAAACTAATTAATTAATTTGTGAAGAAAACTAAGTGAATGACATTAACTAATTCATTAGATATAGATAAATGAAAGGGCTAAAGTGCTATCTAAAATATTAATTCTAATATGGTTGTATTGATATTATGTAATCAGATGAGAGGAGATCAAATTACATAATTTTTTTATATTAGGAAGATTGATACAATGTAATATAATTAGATGAGATCTAATTATATGATATTTTCTATATTAGAAATATTCCTAATTTATTGCCCTTACCCTCTCTTATTTATAGAAAAAATTCAAGGTCTGTTTGGGATTACTTTCAGTCTGCTTTGTTTTTCGGACCGCCGTCATTGTTATATTTGAGAAACTGCTTTCTTGCTACTTTTAGTAATTTATGTGGTAGAAAACCATCTAATTCAACTTGAGATGTTAAAGTGTGGTGGTTGCTAGAAAGCCGCAGTTTAATTTTTTGAAAATAATAAATTTGTAATAGCCACCGTAATTTTTGAAAAGTAATTTCTTCAACAATAGCTTCACAATTGTTTCTTCAAACAGCTCCAACTGCCCCAAACAGATCCTAAGACTAATTTTTGTGAGCAGAGTTGTAACCCTATTTCGGTCATCTTTCTTTTCTCTCACCGCCTGTGGAAAGCAAAATAAGCTCTCCTCATGAACGTCAGTCGATTTGCACCGAACCACATAAATTGTACAGTGTTTTTTTACTTGTTTGTTGTGTGATTTTATATTCTGCATTGTGCTGCATTGACATAAAAGACAATTGGAATAGTATGATATATAATACTAAATAGTTTGAAATTCAGTCCAATTATTTGTGTGTTGTTTAGTAGCACAAAGTCAGTAACTTTTAGTAACTCTTCAAGCAAATACGACATTGTAATGCCACAATAATGTCAGCATAAAAAGCAGAAAGACTTCGTGAGTCTATAGCATGGTTATAATTGCCAAGTTATTCGATAAATTTCAAAGCAATCGACTTAATTTTTATTATATCAGAGCTCAAAATTTTGGGCATAACTTATCTGTAATAAAAACATATCCAATCATTCAAAGATTTTTTTTTATTTTATTTTAGTGTTATATTGATATTTGCATACACATAGATAATATAACTTCCCATCAGACCCTAAGAGTTTTTACATGAATTAAAATTCAAAATGGAGAAAAAATCATATGGCCTAATCTAATTGAAATAAACCATCATATATAAGAAACCTTACACATAGATTAGCTTTTCTTTCTATTGAAGAAAATGAAATTGAAAAACAAAGGAATTGTAAGCTTGAACTCCTATCATGTTGTGGAAAGTCTTAAGGAAATGGTGGATGATAAAAACAATTAGATAATGATGTCAGTTGGTTGATTTTAGTGTTGTCTATGCAAGGGATGTTCAACAGACCATTGTCAAGCAATGGCAGATGGTGTTTAGGTGATAACAATTAGATGATGATAGTCCAACAATGATGGTAGGATGATGAAAACCTGGTGATACTAGTCGGGCAATGACGATCAAGCAAAAACGATTTTTGGCTGTGACTATGGACATCAATCCCAGGACAGCTCTAAAGTTCTTCAAGTTGATTATAATTTTGCTAACAATAGTATTTATATAAGGTTTGAATTTAATTTTTGAAATTTTCATTTTAAATATTACAACAAGATTTGTCTAACGGAAAAAGATGGGGAAGGATGTAATTTCTAATTTTTTTTAGTGTATCTCAGCCATCAACTTCACTCTTACATCATCTTAGACAACTCATTTAGAGTATGATATTACTCATGTAGATAAGATCGAAATTAAGGATTTTAATTTTCAATAAAGTTAAGATCATTAAAACTAATAGCAACTGATTAAGTTAATTTTGGAGCCAATTTCTGTAACGTTTATTTTGTTTTCTAAATTATTTTTAAACACTAATCAATATGATTATCTATTTAAGGGATAATTGCATATATAGCATGAGAAACATTGTTATTTACAAATCAAGGTGATTATTTGAACTATGAGCATTTACCTGTGCCACAATTAAATCATTGTCCAGAAAAGAACACACAGATTTACGTGGTTCGGCAAATTGCCTACGTCCATGGAGTTGCAGAGGATTTTACTACTTGAGGAATTCACACCAGTTGATCACCTCGACTTACAAGAGGAATCTCTCACTTCATTGCTCTTTCTTCTTCTCTCTCTTTTCTTCTCTCTCTACACTGAGATACACCGAAGAAACTTTACATCGAGATACACCGAAGAAAATAAACTTGCAAGAGAAATAAACCCAATTTATCTTCTGCCACAAGTCACCAAGAAGAAGCAAAGGGAGAACATTCTTCTTTTTTTTTTTTCTTCTTCCTTCTGTTAGGAACTACTCTTTGAACTTCTCTTCCTCTATCTCTCTATATATCTCTCCTTCATAAGCCACCAGAGGGAAGAACCAGATATGTAGAATAAAATAGAACGATTGACAGAAAACAATAACACAGCGGAATACACAGATTTACGTGGTTCGACAAATCGACTACGTCCACGGAGTTGCAAAGGATTTTACTACTTGAGGAATTTACACCAGTTGATTGTCTCGACTTACAAAAGTGATCTCTCACTTCCTCGCTCTCTCTTCTTCTCTCTCTACATTGAGATACACCTAAGAAGATAAACTTACAAGAGAAATAAACTCAATTTATCTTCTGCCACAAGTCACCAATAAGAAGCAAAGGGAGAACATTTTTCTTATTTTTTTTCTTCTTCCTTCTGTTAGGAACTACTCTTTGAACTTCTCTTCCTCTATCTATCTATCTCTCCTTCGTAAGCCACCAGAGGGAAGAACCATGAACCGGAGAGACAAGCATTGAAGAACCTTGTGAAGCATTTAACAATGGCAGGAGGTGGGACTCCTTAC